>NC_134409.1:4092946-4392946 GCF_038048845.1 Mixophyes fleayi
ACCGTATTCAATGCCAAACGGACGTCAATATATGTTTTCATTTGAATCTGGATAGAAGTATGTTACTTGCCGTATGTTACCAGACAGTCCATTTTACATACATGCATATGTACAAGATAAAGTCCATTTACCCCACTCCAAGCTTCGGAAGAAGGGGGAATGTGCAATATTAACAGAGATTGAGATCTCTCCTCAAGTCAGTTGATCCGATCAGTAGATGAGGAAGCCACATTTCAAAAGTGGAGAAACGCGTCAGTGGAGAACTCCTTTGAACTGTCATCACAGGACTTATAATATAATTCTACTGATCGGATTGACTGACTTAAGGACAGATCACAATCCCAGTTGTATTCCACCATCACTATTGCACACTTCCCCTTTTTACCAAGCCTGGAGTGGGGTAAGATCGATATAACGGAGAGAGAACAAGTTTGAATTGCAGAAGAGTGATTGGCTATGAAGCTCTATCAGGCGGAGCTAAAAGCCGCTTGCAGGACTTCAGTCAGATGTGCGGAGTATGATCTCTATCTCCAGGTTGTTATACTGACGGCTGTAACATATGAATGATCGGGACTGAAAAAGGAATTGTGATCCACATACTAGTGTGGGGTATATCACACAACGAATGTGCAGAATTTAATACATACAATCGTGTCTTGTACTGTGGGCTAATCCAGTGATCTCTTATTATCAAAAATTTCAGATTAAGCAATGAATTATTGTCTATGAGACCTTTTTTCCCCCTATATGTGCACAATAGGTGATTTCAACAACATTTAAGACCAAACTTAGTCCGGATTAATGGTTTAGTGTAGTATGTTTTGATATTCTTTTTTCTTAATTTTTTGCTTTATATATGTATTAATGGTTGTTCAAATAAATTTTATTATATATTTTAAATCTACGGTGGTATTTATTAGGTAGGATCTATTTGCGCTTGTTTTTGCTTTTTGTTTTCTTTCATTATAACTGAAGTTGATGCGGAACAACAACTATAAATAAGCAGCAATTTTTTCCTATCTAAGTATATTACTTGTTATTTGAATCGGTTTTGTATCTATACTACACAATGTATAGACTGCTATAGTCAGCGCCAGGTGTTTCTGCCCATTTGGGTTTAGAATTGTAGAAAACTTTCACTTGTGTGTCGTCCTCTCTATTCTTCTCATAGAAAGGAACGATTCCAACTCGGAGCGTTAATACACGGTACTTTAAACGTGGTGTGAAAAGCGCTCTTGTAACACCCCCCTTACGGTCTATGGGGCACATTTATCATTAATCAGCAAAAGTGAGAAATAGTTATCAATCCTTATCGCAAGGATAAGGATTGATAACTATTTCTCACATTTATTAAAAAGGGAACACAGAAACAGCAGTTCCAAAAAATCACACTTACCCCCCTCTTCGGACGCGCTGTCTCGGGATCTCCTCTTCGTTCCTCTTCTTCCTTTAATTGCGCATGTGCAGTGCACATGCGCACAAAGTCCCCACTCTGTCTCTGCAAGAGCGCGCTGAGTGACAGGGAGGGATCATGTGATCCCTCCACACATGCGCTGTCCAGCTCTGCTCTTCGTAGCAGAGCTGACAGCAGTGGACTTCTTCAATTCGGATGATGTACGCCAGCCTCAGCTGGTACATTAACAAGACAAGTTCCCGAAAAAAAAATATTTTCGGGACTTGTTAGATTGCGGCCAGAGCAGTCACCATTCTGTTGAATGGTGACTGCTCGCAAAAACGATCAGGAGTGCAAAGCAGCAGATATCCATGATGCACCTTTAATAAATTTGCGGAGGGCACATATGGACTTTAATTCCACGGTAAGTGCACAATAGTGCACTACCGTGATTTGTTAAATATGCCCCTATATCGTTACATAACCTCTAGCCAGTTACTATTGCAGAACTACCTTAAACTAAGCAGATTTCAGGTGCAGATTAGAACGCACAGTTCCTGTTCGGTGACTACAGGATGTCTAGCACAGGTCAATAACTCAGCATGTGATGCATATGCACAGAGCAGAGGGGATATATTACTCCATTATGTAACCACTATGGCACCATATAACCATTATGCTTCTGAGCAGCGGCCAACCCACAGACAAAGTCAGGACTCCCTAATTGCTGAGTATAATACAGCGGAGGTCTAATTTACTGTGATGGCTGCCTCTCGCCCTCTTAGACAACGGGAAGATTCCCATAACCTGTGATTTTCCTCCTGTGATGCTCAGAACAGAGAATTCTCTTTTTATATTTTTCCCTGCGCTCAGCAAGTTCTGGCAGCCTAGTCATTGTGACAGACAGCGCCGCGCACTTCTCACCCACTCAGCACTGTGCCGGCGGACAGCTATGAGTTAGAGACCCTCCTGGCACGCGAGGGGTGAAGTCCGTGCCTTGGCAGGAGACCCTGGGACATTTTTTACTGGGTCTGTAATCGGCAGCGGGGGCTACTATAAATTTCCAACAACGTAGCTGGTGCCAGAGGATGCAGGGCGGCCTCCAGATAAGTAGCGCTCTAGAGACGGCTTCTCACTAATCAGAATAAAAGGAGAAGGAGGCGGCGTTTATGAGATTGATGTCCCCAACTCCTGGGAGGTGCGAGGGAGGGGATGGGGCTCAGGGGCTCTGCCCGAATAACATCCTGCTATTACCAAACTTTTTATTATTATTAATTACTATAATTATTATATATATTATCTCATCGTCCGTAAAGTTTGTGTAATATTGTTGCTGCGTCTCAGATGAGAAGATATAGGGTCTTCCAGGAGGGTAATGGACACTGGATACAAATTTAGGTGGGACAGTCCCGATCCAAGTAGACCGTCCAACTGTTCCAACAGTCAGGACTTTTGCCCCAACTGACGGGACTCTTGGAAGGTTTGTCTCCATTGCAGGATTGAGCGACTGCTTTGCCCACCCGCCCCTGGTGTGTGTTTGGGTGTTTATAGGAGAGGGGTGAGTATTGCTGGACGTACTACAGAACCGCTGCCCCGAAAGACATAACACACCCACATCCAAAGCATAAACTCTGACTATGGAGGAAGAACCAGTGCAGCCAGCGACATTAGTCACGTGTAAAACAGCGCAAACGTCTCTCGCTAAGACGACTGGCAAATGAACCCGCTGAACAGGTCGGGTGACTGGTGTTTTGCGCAGGGCTCCTCAGGTCTCAGGACGGATATGAGGGCGACTCCCAAATGAAAATCTAAAGGTATTATTTGTTTGTGGCACTACGAGAGCTTGCTGAGACTTATAGTGCCACTGGTGTGCTGTATAAATGGTTCCCCCGTCATGTCATAATAAGCGTTACCCCATCAAAAATGGCCCGCTATCAATAAAATAGTATTGCTCCCATAACATAAGTATATATTTAGTAATGCCCCCTTAATATAATTAATTCATATTGACCGCATAAAATAATTATAAATTAAAATTGTCCCTATATTAAAGAAATAATGATCGCCCCCAAAAATAATATTCTGATGGTGCCTCGTTTTATGCTGTTTGAGTTTTCTCGCCTAAGTCGACAAAATCAGCCTTTTTTAGGGGTGATTTGGAACTTTCATACATCGCCGATGGTTCGAGTTGTCGTCCTCCAATCCGCTCACGCGCAAGTCCAGCAGTTCGGAGCTGAGAATGGCTGGCGGTTTGCAAAGCGCTTGTGAGATCATAACTTGCACCATCAAAGCGCTGGTCCTACGTCAACTCTGACATTTATATGAACAGGGCAGGTTGTCTGTGCAGCAGTTTTGACAAATGTATTTGTATATACACGATATAATGGGGCAACCGTAAGAGATATAAGTGCAGATCATTCAGAATGTTGCTGTTCTCAGAGGCACAAGAAGATCACCAACATCATCAGCCTGGAAATACCGCTGGGAGCACGGGGTTAATTTCAGCCCACTCTGCACATGTAACGGGAAGGCTAATGAGTTTTATTAATGGTTTTCATAAAGCAAAGATTATCACTGATCACACAAACCAATATCTCTATTAGACAGCAGGTCAATAAGTGAAATTAGCTGCATACGTTAGGGGAAGTCTACTCTCAGTGCAACTAATGTACAGAAATGTTTCGTTCCCTTTGGGGTAATACAGCTAGAAAGTTATATTATTATTGGTTTCAAGATAAAGGTTGTGTGATTCACATAACCTCCAGTCTATCAAGACTTCATTGTCTAATACTCCCAAGTGTCCTAAGATTCATGATATTGTCCATATTACTGTTAGTCATCCTGCTGTATAGGACTAATATCCTGGGTAGCTCTGTGGTGTCACTGGCTCCTAGTGAATGGATAGGCTGGATTCTCAGTGATGTCACTGGTTCCTATTGAATGGAAAGGCTGCACTCTCAGTGATGTCACTGGCTCCTAGTGACTGGATAGGCTGCATTCTCAGTGATGTCACTGGCTCCTAGTGACTGGATAGGCTGCATTCTCAGTGATGTCAATGGTTCTTAGTGACTGGATAGGCTGCACTCTCAGTGATGTCACTGGTTCCTAGTGAATGGATAGGCTGCATTCTCAGTGATGTCACTGGTTCCTAGTGAATGGATAGGCTGCATTCTCAGTGATGTCACTGGTTCCTAGTGACTGGATAGGCTGTATTCTCAGTGATGTCACTGGCTCCTAGTGACTGGATAGGCTGCATTCTCAGTGACGTCACTGGTTCTTAGTGACTGGATAGGCTGCACTCTCAGTGATGTCACTGGTTCCTACTGACTGGATAGGCTGCATTCTCAGTGATGTCACTGGCTCCTAGTGAGCTGACAGGCTGCATCCACACAGTGCAATATTGCAGAGCAAGTCTATCAAGCTCTCAGTCACTCTCTACCTGCTCTGTTAGAGATACAGTTTTCCCCCTAATATAGTTGCGGCAGAGGTGGGTGGACAAATTAAGTCAAGTTTAAACATACAAATTATATTGTGTACATTGTTATTACTGTCAAATTGTAGATTTTCTGGCTTCTTAAGTAAAAAATGTAATTTTATTAATCCCGTACATTTCATTACCCACAAAACAAAAAGTAACCCTGTAGACACACTTGTAAATGAAGTGAAAGCAGCTATTGGATATGGTCTCCATACAAATCAGTTCCGCTTGCAATCCCGATGCAGATTATATAAACATACAAATTTGAATCTTTAGGGGGCAAATCAATTCAGTACAAGGTCCCGTTAGCATCCTGGCACAATGAACTTTATTACGATCAGTAAATAATCACTGATTTCTGCAAATATCAGTAATGTTGTACTGGCCGCACATAGCGCAGAGACGCATCGTACGGGCTCTTACGCAATCCTGCGCCGAATCTGGTTTTCCCTTAGGTTGTGTTTGGTTCTGACAACCTCATATGTCCCTTCAGTATGTTCGACAGATACAGAAGAACCCAGCTCAGTGCTCTTCTGTCTTCACATCCGCTTCGTAAACACTGACAGGTAGTTTTGTCTCCTGTACAATTGCTGCCCTATATAAGAAGTTGTGCTTGTTTTATTTCCTACAACAAAAGCAGATTTTGCTACCTCAGTGTCTCTTTAAAGGGCATTGGTAAAGAGATCCGCTCCCGAATCACTCATATAGTTATTACCTTATGACAAGCAATTGATTTTGAAGTATCAATTCTCTTTAGAAAAGAAACTTGCTTTAGAACACACTGTATTCATTCTTAAGAAAATATGTATCAAGTCAGCTGAAGATCATGTTGTGAGTGTTTCAAGGTAACAATGCAGAATACCAACGGCAGCCACGGTCAAGAGAATAGTGTTTCCGAGGCTTCGGACAAATCAGATTATGTAGCAACAGAGAAGCGCTACAGAATGCACTAACGATGAGCCTTAAATGCTTATTTTGAATAAGAGGGAAAATCAGAATTCCTCACTTTCGGAGGACATTGGATCCGCACCGTATTAGTTTTTCAACGCTGGGCCTAGATGGTCCGTCCAGCGCTATCTACTCTCTGGAGACAGAAAGTGAGCGAAGGTGTAGAGAGAGGTGAAAATACCTTTAGAGAAACATAGTGGAAAAGTGTAAACACCAGGGGGTAAATGTAGCTGAGAGTTTTCCGGCGGATTTGAAAAGTGGAGATGTTGCCTCTAGCAACCAATCATCATCATCATCACTATTTATATAGCGCCACTAATTCCGCAGCGCTGTACAGATAACTCACTCGCATCAGTCCCTGCCCCATTGGGGCTTACAGTATAAATTCCCTAACACACACACACAGACACACAGACAGACAGTCTAGGGTCAATTTGTTAGCAGCCAATTAACCTACCAGTATGTTTTGGGAGTGTGGGAGGAAACCGGAGCACCCCGGAGGAAACCCACGCAAACACGGGGAGAACATACAAACTCCTCACAGATAAGGCCTTGATCGGGAATTGAACTCATGACCCCAGTGCTGTAAGGCAGAAGTGCTAACCACTGAGCCACGGTGCTGCCCAATCAGATTCTAGCTATCATTTTGTAGAATGTACTAAATAAATGATAGCTAGAATCTGATTGGTTTTTCAAACCCACCGGAAAACTCTCAGCTTGATACATTTACCCCCAGATCACAACGTCCAACCTTCTTCCTCTATAGAGCCATCACTTTCATTAAAGATCTAGTTATTCTCCTAAATCACTGCTCGGCTCAGCCACATTTATGGCTCATATTAATCATGAGAGTAAGGGGGACACTGGGACTGTTAATACGCCTTTCGCCTTCTGTGTGCAAAGCTTTTTATTGCGATGCTCGTAATGGAACAAGAAATGCGAATCTGTAACATTAAGGCACAAAGTGCGACCTATTAAATTAATAGGACAAGACCGAAATAGCCCAGGACCTGAGCTGGTGCTAAATTCAAGTTCTTTTGCAGTGCAGAAATGTTTATACCCCTCTCCACATAACAAGGAACGGCCCTAAAAAATGTGTTTCTTCCACTCCCTTGTCTGGCTTCAATAATCTCTCCAGAAAATAAAATTGAGGTTGCAGTAATAGTAAGTGCACCGTTAACAGCTGCTCCTTCTCAAGCTCCGCCCTCCTGCGCCATAAACCCGCACACTTTGGTGAAACCATAGGCGCACTTTGTAAATGTCCTCCGATCCCAGCGATGTGCAGACATCCAGGAGAGGCCACTGCAAACTCTGACAATGACGGGCTGTAATATAAGGCTGGGTACCGTGCCATCTATTAGAGGCACACACATATTCTTCCTGGAACTATGCAGTATTTATTAAAGGATCACAATACTGCCAAGAGCTTTATAGTGTATTTAAATTCAATAACTGGAGAAGTACAATATCAACAGGAGATTCACTTAATAATAAAAGGTTTTGCATTTCACTTACAACTAATTACTTCTGCATGACAAACATCACATCTCTGAATCCAGGCTGCAGCTTCCTCCTCACAAGCTGCCCTCAGGTAGAGTAACAGGAGAACAACTTCTCTTTAAATCTGCACCCCTGGTGTCAGTGTGTCACTATTCTGGGGCCCCAAGTGTCAGTGTGTCACTATACTGGGACACCAAGGGCCTAAGTCATTAAGGAAAGTAAGGCAATAAGAGTACATTTTCTCCTAGACAAACCATGTTACAATACAAGGGGTGCAAATTAGTTCGTTATTTTGCACATAAGTTAAATACCGGCTGTTTTTCATGTAGCACACAAATACTTGATAGCTTATTTGTACACTGAAATTGAAAGTTGATCTAGGACATGTCCTGCCCCAACTATACATCTGTCCCCACATTTTAAATTTACCTCCCCCTCCAATGCAACATGGTTTTGCTCAGGTGCAAAGTTACTCATTTCCTATGAATTTTTATTTTTGTTTTATTTTTAACAGGACGCATTAAGCATTATATAATATATATATATATATATATATATATATATATATATATATATATATATATACATACACACATACATATTTTTTTTCTGTGCATTCTTTGAATCTATATTCCACATAGGTATTGGACGTATCCCAGTGTCTTATGTAGTAGAGCAGGGCAGACCTGCCCCTGAATTCATCAGCGTCTGTATCTTCACCTCTGTTCCTTGATGAATTAGGGAGTGTGCAGAGCTGATTTACGTTTGGTTTTCCAACAAACGCACGCTACGCTCAGTCTGCGTGACTTGGGGAATCAGGCCCAGTGAGTTTATCCCTGTTTTATTGATTTGGAGTTCCTGTGTGTGCAGGATCTCTGCTTCTTACAAGAGGGCTGCACAGTGCTCAGCTCTCCCCTGATATCTCCTACTCCCATCACAATGCTGGGGCGGCTCATTAGTGGCCACTGCCTAATGTTCAGCATCAAAGTGAAAAGCAAAAATGCCCATAGGAGAAGTGAAATAAAACAGCTGCAGCTTCACCAGTGACCCTGACAATAGAACGATCAGAATGTAGAATATTCAGCAAATATTTATAGAAAGTAGATGACTATGACGTGAGATCTACATAATACTGATCTCTATCTCCATTCTGCAGACATAGATCAGCTCATGGCTCCCTAGGTACCGCTCTGTGCTGCCTGGGGGGCACAGTGGCCTAGTGGTTAGCACTTCTATCTTACAGCACTTTGGTCATGAATTTGATTCCTGACCATGTCCTTATCTGTGTGAAGTTTGTATGTTCTCCCTGTGTTTGCGTGGGTTTCCTCTGGGTGCTCCGGTTTCCTCCCACACTCCAAAAACATACTGGTAGGTTAACTGGCTGCTATCAAAAATTGACCCTAATCTGTGTGTGTGTGTGTGTGTGTGTGTGTGTGTGTTAGGGAATTTAGACTGTAAGCCCCAATGGGGCAGGCACTGATGAGAGTGAGTTCTCTGTACAGCGCTGCGGAATTAGTGGCGCTATATAAATAAATGGTGACGATGATGTTGCCTGGAGGTTAGTCCTGGTCTGCTTAATGGGAACAGACCCAGAAGTTCCGTCCACGTTCAAATCCAAGCGGATCTCAAGTTATGTTTCCACTTGAATCTGGGTGTAAGTACATTCTAGTTATACGTTACTTGCAGTATATAGACAGAACAGATTGTAGGATACACACAATATAAAGTATTATCAGAACACATGCACAAAAAATATTTTATAAAACAAATTATCAACTCTTAATACTAGAATATAAGTATATATCCATAGTCAATGTACAGTAAGGGCGTGCCAAGCTCCAGCGCATGCATCAGTCAATTCAAGCTTTGGGCATCTCTCAGATACATGTTCTTCTGTCGTATCACTGGCACCAGCTACAGGTCAGGTGTAAGTGCTGATTACTAGTGATGACGCTGTGTATACAGCTAGAACATGTGGTTTTTTTTACTGTGCATTCTTATGGGACTTTATATTGAATATATGTATTGTACGTATCCAGCAGTGTGTTGTGTCTATCCGAATACAGCAAGTGCCTTATAGGCAGAGCGGACCTAGACCCGTATTCAATAAGAGACGTCTTCAGATCCACTTCTAGTTGAATATGGGCCTGGGAATGACGGAATTATGTGTTGTTGTTTTTTAAAAAAAAAAACAATACGTTCATTTGCGTGTCTTATAAAATCAGGGCCACAATGCTTTTTTATAGTCTATCTTCCTTACATACACATGTTCTGTGCTGTATCCTGCCACGCATACGTGTAGTTTTTAATACAAAGACTGTTCCGTGTCATACATCCCTATCAGTCGGCTCTTACACTGCCCTGTAGCTGCTGCAAATGATAGAGATAAAAACACATACTTCAGAGAAACCCAGGACTTTAAATCGGCCACATCTGTGTCGGCGCGCCCTCGCTACAGCATTACTGTACATGGGCTACATCCACCTGACCCTTCCCTGCCCAGCTGCCCCCCTCAAGCCATAGGCAGTCGGAAGTGTCATTTGCCTTCAGACATGAGTTGCGTGCAGTTGCGGCCATTGGCGTAAAGTCCACTTCTGATAATGCAGAGATCTGCCCGATATGGGACTTACGTCCTTAGATGAATAAGGGACTGTAGGTATC
This sequence comes from Mixophyes fleayi, assembly GCF_038048845.1. Lineage (NCBI taxonomy): Eukaryota > Metazoa > Chordata > Amphibia > Anura > Limnodynastidae > Mixophyes > Mixophyes fleayi. Next base: position 4,102,927 of record NC_134409.1, read on the forward strand.
ATTTAAAGTTAGGAGCAAATCTAACTAACAGTTCCAAATGATTACCTGACACAGCCAATGTGAGGGGCCTTCTCTGCATGCACAGAATATACTGCTGCCGTGGATGTAACACAAATACGGTGCAACTTTATTTGTACTCTGTCTTCAGCATCTATTATTATAGTCCCCAACACCGCATAGATTGCCTCTCCCTATGCACCTCTAGAGGATGATTTGTGTCTCTACTCACAAGACCACCCAGCTGCTATGTAATCCCCCTGACGTATGTGTGAATGATCTACCTGATTTCCACAACAATGCTGAAAGCACCAGATCTTTGTCCCTGTAATCGGTCCCCGAGGACCAGTCGCATTAATGGACTAGGAAGCTGTTTTAGCACACCCCGTGGAGGAGAAGTCTGGCTCATCAGTTTAATTGAAGTGATTTAGATCAGGGTTCACGGGTGACTCTTGCAGAGATACAACAGACACAATTAGACTGATGAAATGTCCTTCCCGGCTGGAGACAGGCGCCCTGTAAATCAGATGGAGATCCTGCCAGATGAGTCAATATCCTGGGCTGCCAGAGGGGGCTCGAAAGTTCTCGCCTATTTCCCGAGCAAACACTGATGTTAGAAATATATGAACGTCGCTTTCGCGGCAGATTGATCCATCCAATTGGGCTCAAAATGAATTGAGAAAGACGCAAATTAGTGCCCCGGTCACTGATAATACATTCAGAAAATCCAAGGACCGCTCTGGTGATGGAAAGTTAGAATAACAAGACAGCCGCTCGCACAAATGAGAGGGACCCCTTACATCCCAGAAGGGCGACGCAAATGCTTTGCACTTGGATTACTATCTAAATACGGCGCTTGTTTCATTGCCTTCGAACAGTTAATTATTTCCACTGCTGATCTTTTACTTAAATCTGCAACCCCAAAAATGCGTAAAATCTATGCATGATGTTTGAAAGTAAGGGGATTTTGAGCAAAAGGCGTGTGCAATATGGGGGGTGGGGTGCTTATAAGGTAAATCGCTCTAAGGAGTGACATCTCTGAAGTCAGTGGAGAAAGAAGACAGAGCAAAAATCATGGAGAGTGTGTTTTTCAAATTGCATAATATTTTTAATCACGTTTTGGTCCCCCCCATGCCCCCCCCCCCCCTTTGTGGTGCAACTGTGCTTCAATCTTTCAGCTAGAAATGTAATCAAAAACACTGCCTGGTTAAAATGGGGGGTAGAACTTCTACTGTGGTGTCAAAGTAGCCAATGGTTGGAGCAGCACTGTGACACAGTGGTTAGCATTGCTGTCACACAACAATGTGGTCACGGGTTCGATTCCGATCAGGGACTTATCTGTGTCTGTGTGTGTGTGTGTGTGTGTGTGTTAGGGAATTTAGACTGTAAGCTCCAATGGGACAGGGATTGATGTGAATGAGAAATACTCTCAGTACAGCGCTCCGCAACATGGCCACTCTATATAAACCATAATAAATGTTACCTTTTATAGTATTTCTAGAAATCTACTTGTAAATGTTAATCTGGTGCTGTCAGTCTTTACTCTATATTAATATGTTGATATGTGTTAAGAGTTACTGCAAGAATCCACTTCTTCAGCTACAGGAAAGTTGATTGGTTTTTCATACTATTTAAATTGTAATTCGTGGAATATTTGAGATATTGAGATCCACTAATGCTGCGATTATCTCTGTAATAGTTAAGGATCCTCTATAAATGATACCTTATAAAACTGATTATCAAATTGCAACAAATTATATAATAATTTTCATATGAATTAGTACATGATGTTAGTTGCACTGTTGCATGTTTTACCTGTGTCAATTTTATACAGCACATTGTATGCTAGATTGTGCCGTTTACGCTATTATCGTACAAAAAACTGTAATTATATTTGCTGTGTTAGTTTCATAAATGTTGCTTCCCAGGTAAGGGGTGGTGGGTCCCTAACGGCTGACACTACTGCTATTAGGTACTACCTATCTGCTATCAAGCAAAATACCTAATGAGAGGTGTCACGATTGATCCAGCACTCACCTGAGCCTGCTTGACTTGTGTGTGACAAAGGGTTAATCAAAAACAACCACCTGGTCTGTTTAAAAATTATTAAAACTTCCCCTGTCTATCCCACACAATAACTTTGCTTTACCAATTATGCCACCACCAAGGTTTTTTTGTGAAGAGCTGACTCTCTTACTCAGGAAGCCGTTGTTTCTCCCTTTAAACTAATCTATCACAAATTACTTTAATCAGAGTTATCATAAATCAAATGATCTCCTCTGTTTCAACTATATAGCGTTATAAAACCAAGCTAAGTCTGACAACGTGAATTCGGAAGAACAGAGAGACATTAACTTATAAAGTGCATTTTAATATATAAAATAAATCCACAATGCTTAAGAAGAAAAACTAGTGACCAAATGACATACAAAGATATAATACAATAGTTTCTTGTAAAATAAAAAGAAATAAACAACTGAAATTGTAAACTTACAAATGATCAGATTCTATTTTTCTGGGAGAAGCAGGAATAACGGGACACGTCTCAATATGAAAATGACTGCCAAAAGTGAACAAATCTGTTAGATTTACAGGACATTTTAAACATTCTGCAGAGGTACCCACTGTCCCCTTCTTGTAATGTCAGACCTAGAAAATCTGTGTAAATACAAATTAGTTTTCTACGACCACTTTTCAAACACCTTTCAAGTCAGGGTTTATTTACACTGGCCTAACTTCTCATCAGAATGTCCCACAAAGAATGACATTTGAGAAAATATAACAGTTTCTTGTGTCCTTATTTCTCTTCATTTAAACTTCTCCCAGCTACTCAGTCATCCATTTGAGATATCATAGTTATCACCGATAATGATAATGTAAGGGGTCTGTTTGTTGGATATCACCGATGATTTTAATATAACCTTAAAGAGAGATTTAAAAGGCTTTTACAACCTGTGCCATAAATTGGTATTGGGCACTCATCTATAGCCACGTGTCTGGAAGTCTCTATCCATAAATATGTCCCCCCCTACTCTGTTTTAACCTATGGCTGGACACAGAGTTCCTCTGAGCCACACCAAGCTAATGCTATGAATTAAGTCACAATTTTTATATAACTAGTAATTGGCTTGTATATGACAAGGGGGATGTCTAAAAATGAACGACCCCTTCAACTAAGCACTTGAATCGCTTCCTGAACTATTATATAATCGTCTGAAGAAAGAAGCCACTCCCATGATCCGCCCCAAAATGTCCAGCACCACCGAAACCACACCCAGGTCAGCACAAGCCACACCCATATTATAGTGAGGACACGCCCCTTTCTGGGTCTGTGAATCAGGACAATCCCTCCAAAATAGGGACTGTTGGGAGGTAACATGGTTTGATTACGTAAAGTTTTCACAATTGTAATTCTTTTGTATTCACTAAAGAACAATATGATTGAAACCATTTTAACGCATTTAATAGCAGGCACTCCGGCACTCCTGGGGTTAAACACTTCTTTGTGATCGCTAAATATGTGGCCAGTGTGTTTTTCTACCCTCACGAGCAATCAAGCGACAGCAGCGAGATGGGATTTTTTGATAAGGCCAGCAGCGAAGGCCGCAGGTCACCCAACAGGTTAAGCATACTCCGCAGCGCTAGGAGATACTGTCAGCGTTTGTGATCCTATCTCATTGATGTTTATACCTGAATACTGATTACAGCGACGTTTCATGTTCTGGGAGGAAATCTTTCAACTCCCTTCCAGAAAGATGAAAATTCTGATTGCTGAACTGTATAATAAAACTGTTCCTCTATACGAACACTCTCAGCTGTAAATAAAATGGTCACGTGGCAATCACAGAGCCCCTGGATTGTCGATTTACTGTTCCTGTACAATTGAAGATATGTTAAAAAGGTCAATAACTGAGGTCCTGCCAATCAAAGCAAAACAATGCTTCTACATCATCGTGCCCGGATCTGAGCATTACAACGAGGGCTGATTTCTCTCTTGGGGCTAGATTTAGTAAACTGCGGGTTTGAAAAAGTGGAGATGTTGCCTATAGCAACCAATCAGATTCTAGCTGTCATTTTGTAGAATGCACTAAATAAATAACTAGAATCTGATTGGTTGCTGTAGGCATTATCTCCACTTTTTCAAACCCGCAGTTTAGTAAATATACCCCTAGGAGTCCGACTGATACATGTTACATCATACTACAACATCCGGCGACCTGGCTGAAAATATTTGACATATATTGACCATTGAAAGAAATGCTCTGTTCATTTTTCCATTCATCTCCTTGATCACAAAGCAAGTATTACGGCAGTATATGTAACTCAGCAATACTTATTATATAGGCTGACCCACGCCTTACATGGGGAAGTTCTCACCAGTGAAACCCAGCACATCTTATTGCTGGCGGCAGCTAAAGGACTTTTCATCTTTTGATAAATAGGCTTCCAAATGTGACAGTAGTTTTGGAATAAGAGGTACCTGCAGCCCTTGGAAAGTGTTGCATTGTTACAGCTAAGTGTCACAATAAAACAAGACAAAATAATTGTCTTCCATCAGCTGTCAACAGTCCTGAGCTTTGGCAGCCGGAAGGGGTGTGGTGTTCTGGGAATGGGCGTGGTTTGCTGGGAAGTGGGTGGAGTTTTGGCAGATATGGGCCTATGTTGACCAGGTTACAGAAATACTGCCAGCAACACTTGTTATGGAACTCACCATGTCCATGGTCACCGACCTCCTTCCCACCAGTGTGACCATCACTGTCCACTAGCAGAAGATCCCATCCACTTACAAAAGATAGCGGAAAAATGATCATGTAATTTATGGATGCTGAGATGTCTGTGCTCAAAGAAAAGTGGCCAATCAGGGGCTGACTGGGTTTTTTTTCCCTTTAAAATGTTTCTAATTGGCAGCTGAGACGAGTCTTGCCCCCCCCCCACCCTCACACATTCAGACTAAAATTTGCCAGCCCTCCCCTGTCAATAGTGTTAAACAGAGAAGAAGCTGTGTAAACCTGCGTACATTTAATGTACCTGAGGTCTGTTCCGCTTCACAGATGGTCAGCACCCATTGAATGCACCTCAGAATAGGGATCATTGATCCTTTGAGTGAATGCACCCAAAAAAACCCCACAAGGTTTCACTGTAAATGTAGGACAATTTATGGAAAACTTTTGTTGCGTCCATCTGTTTTCCATGGACGTTTCTCCACACGGATTGAGGCTGAACGTACCATGCGTCGGCATTCACGACGGTGCAAGAGAACACAAGATAATCAAAGATGGTTTTATTAGTCCTTATATATAAGACGTCGAGACGGCATTTTAGAGATGTGTCCGTGTGATACACTAAGCTGACATTATACGTACACTTGTCATGCAATTCAAAGTTCTCCTAGACCTCATTTTATCTAAAATGTCTTTATGTCTAAGAAGAGCAGAATGTCAGTGATATAATAACAATCTCTAATTAGCAGGGGGGAGGAGTAACGAGAGCCCCCCCCCCCCCCCCCCAGCTGTCGCCTATGCTGAGACACACCCACTCTGCAAATAAAAAGAAACTTCAGTTCAGTGTAAATGAATGTAGTCTCCTTGCTACATTAACGAGAGATTCATTATATGAGAACAACTACCTGAAGAATAAATATATATATATATTATATATATATATATATATATATATATATGTCTCTATAAAAAGACAGGGATTAGCTGTTCTGGACAACATCAGCCTGGGGACAAGGGCACAATAGGGACATATAAGCAGACCAGTGCACAATGTCTGGGAATAACACAGGGCGCTGAAACAACGGATCTTCTCCAGACGACACGAAGACATAGATTGAACCAGACAAATATCTGTGCGCAGGTGTTAATGTCAGGACAACTCAGCGCTTCATGCAGCCAGCGTTGGGATACAGCTCGTTACTGCAGGATGTAGAAATGTAAAGAAATAGGAACATCCACATTCAGACTATGTGACATAGATTAAAACAAAGTTACATAACAATGTCACAGTGTCAGTCTTACTGTTAACAAACCACTGAGTCACATGGGAGAAAAACAGGATATAAATATTATCTTTATTTTATTTTAATAATATTTTATTGGATTTTCAAAGGCAAAAATACAATATAAATAAACCAATAATTATATAGGTATGACATTGGTAAATATCAAAACATGGAGACAAAATATTCAATGTTATATGATACCTCTGAGTCAAGTTGTTTGGAGACAAAGGGGGAAGATCAAAGAGAGAGGGAATATTATTAATATTATCATCATCATTTATTTATATAGCGCCACCAATTCCGTAGCGCTGTACAGAGTACTCCCTCACATCAGTCCCTGCCCCATTGGAGCTTACAGTCTAAATTCCCTAACACACACACACAGACTAGGGTCAATTTATTAGCAGCCAATTAACCTATAAGTATGTTGTCTGTCTATTAGGGAATTTAGACTGTAAGCCCCAATGGGGCAGGGACTGATGTGAGGGAGTACTCTGTACAGCGCTACGGAATTAGTGGCGCTATATAAATAAATGATGATGATGATGGAGTGTGGGAGGAAACCAGAGCACCTGGAGGAAACCCACGCAAACATGGGGAGAACATACAAACTCCTCACAGATAAGGTCATGCTTGGGAATTGAACTCATGACCCCTGTGCTGGGAGGCAGAAGTGTTCTATAATAAAAATGTAAGTACATTTTTTTATTAAAGAACAGCCTAATGCAGGAGAATATTGGAGAAATCGTCTGCATTAGGCAAAGTACCACATTAAACTGTAGTCCCCATAATACTTAATGGGTACTGCGGTCTGGGCAATTTTTTCAAGCTCCAAAAAACTTAGCATCCTAGAATCTTGACCCCAATGGCTAACGCCATCTGAAGATAGCGTTAGCTATTCAATCCTATAGGGCAGTAGTTCCCAAACTTTTGCAGTTCGCGGCACCCTTAGAGTCTCCAAATTTTTCCAAGGCACCCCTCCAAAATAATTATTGAGCAGTCCTGTTTTAGAAGTAGTTGGGTCAAAATATTGTAATAAGTATTTAGGTCAGGACAGAAATACTTATTGAGTTGTATGCAAAAATGCCCCCTCTGCATCCAGGCACTCTGCCCTCTGTCACGCTGTCCCCCTCCTCTGCCCTCTCACACGCTGTCCCCTCCTCTGCCCTCTCACGCTGTGTCCCCCTCCTCTGCCCTCTCACGCTGTGTCCCCCTCCTCTGCCCTCTCACGCTGTGTCCCCCTCCTCTGCCCCGCTGTCCCCCTCCTCTGCTCTCTGTCCCCATCCTCTGCTCTCTGTCCCCATCCTCTGCCCTCTGTCCCCATCCTCTGCCCTCTGTCCCCATCCTCTGCCCTCTTTCCCCATCCTCTGCTCTCTGTCCCCATCCTCTGCTCTCTGTCACCATCCTCTGCTCTCTGTCCCCCTTCTCTGTTCTCTGTCCCCATCCTCTGCCCCGCACCAGGCACCAGCCATAAAAAAACAAAAAAACAGAGAAACTTACCAATCCGTCGGGCGCCGGGACCCAGCAGCCTCCTCTCTCCAGCAGCTTGTTACTGACGTCGATATTCAGTGACAGCTGCTGCGGGAGAGAGGAGGCTGCTGGGTCCCGGCGCCCGACAAATTGGTAAGTTTCTGTGTTTTGTTTTTTTTTATGGCTGGCCCGCGGCACCCCAGTGACAGCGCCGCGGCACCCCTAGGAGCCACGGCGCACAGTTTGGGAACCGCCGCTATAGGGAGAGGATCGCAGTAGATGGATCTTGGAATCCCTCTCTAGCAGCGTTCAGACAATCTGGAGAATAGCAGGCACAATAACACAGGAGTACTGACAGGAACTGGAAGCAGCAAACAATTGATGAATTGCATGGAGCAATATTTGGGCAAAAATATAAGGCAGTAGAACAGGTGCTGGTGATGATTAGGAATGAGATTAACTCCTGAAGACGAGGTGGAAATGTCCAATGGCAAAACAGCAGCACCTCTGGTAGCATAGAGGTACTGCAAGCCAGATACAGATTAGGATCAGAGTCCTAACACTGAGGAATGTTTTCAGCTAAAGTATGTTAAAAACAGATGTAAAAGCCAGCCCAGAAGGAAGCATATTTGGAGTACAAGAAAATACCTAACCTGCCACTGCCCATGTGATATCAGCAGAACTCATATGAAGACAGATACGTTTATGGTTTATTATGCTTTGCTATGTTCAAATTATTTAAGTGAAACATCAAGCTGCATTATTGAAACCTCAGACCGGGAGTGTTACATTGCTATTTAGAGGTTATGTTGCTGTATGATCCAGCCAAATCTGCTGTATTTAAAGCCATCAAATCTGCAAGCTGACACAGTGTGCAAGGGACATAGAGATACATTATTTGTCAAAGAGTTTGTCTATATTGCATGAGAAGTTTGATTCTGTTGTGAACTGCCAATTGTAAAGTGCTACAAATTTGCTGGCGCTATATAAATGTTGATGATGATGATGTGGTTGCTGAAGAGAGAATTGCAAGTTGTTTAAATCTACAGTTGCTGGGAGAGATCAATTACTGATTTCATGTTGCAAAAGTAAATAAGCTTCATATGTCCAGCTGAAACTTAGCTTTAACCTGTGTATTAAAATTTAGCGCCGTGAGCTCTGTCTATTGTAAAGTGACCCTAATCTACAATCATTAATGCTTTCACTGAAGCGCAGTGCCTAACTTCAAAGTGAGATATATTTATTCAGTGACCTATGTATTGTGGTGAATTATGTTTGCATATTGCCGATATTGTTGAACCAAGATTCCTAAATTGTTATCTATTTTGTGACATACTGAATAACCTTGCATATTGAAGAGTCTTGTGGTATTAATTTCCTACACTACTGCTACTTATCTGCCACGCTGGTAAAACCTTATGCTGTACGAAAAGAGAATAAACCTATGAGTTTATGCAGTTTTAGACTTGTGTACCTTGGTTCATTCTAACACTATTGGGGGGGGGGGGGACCTTCACCTCTCTACCATACCACCGGGGCTATAGAGTCCTTCCTTACACTACTTCTGAAGCGCCAACCATCCGCTGCACAACAACTGCACTTAGAAAAGAGCTTTTTTTGTACAAAAGGGCAATCAAAAGGTGTACAATGTGTCCCACTGAAAGTACAGGGATGAGACTCAAAAAAATTCCGTCTGCATGGATACAAAGAACAAGCGCCCTCCTTTCATGCAGGAACTGTGCACTCTCCACCCTTTCTCTCTTTTAGATAAGCTTGTTCCATAAAACAAAATATTGATTTTAATTTGGCAGCACCTTATCTGCGCACAGCTAGGAATATAACTGAGCAGTTCCACCTCTCCCATCAGACCGTGCAAATCCACGCGTTTCCCCCTAAAAAGGGGCAACTGTAGTCTAAGTTTACGAATTACATTCTATCACTTTGTGGAACTTTCTCCGTTCAACAGCTACAAATGTATTCTTAGAACGATCATAAAATTGATTTAATAATGAGGTTTCTGGTCACAAGATGGGAGGGATCTTCTCCGATAGGTTCTGTTAACAAAAAAGCACAAAGTTTAATTTGTCGTCTTTTCAGCTGAATATCGGATTTCGCGTTTTTTCTCGGCTCTCAGCACTTAATCATCAGAAATTCCCAGAATCTTCATTACTATTATTTGGTGATCATACTGCACAGAGACTGCACATGAATTGATCCTACATAGACAGAACTCAATATGAACACATAAACAATCGATATCAGGATACAACGTGTGATTAGAGGGGCGAGCGCATCCTACAAGAACACAAGGCGGACAAGAGGGAATCACACAGCAGATTAAAGATAAGCCGCTGATTGTCAGCTCTGCAGCGCACGCTGTAAATTGTTTTCTCAAAATCCATTTTAATTATGCCGTGTGCAGTTATTTTGTAATGATTTTATGCACACAGATAATCTGTTGACACGGTGTAACATTTCCTTATAAAATACAAAAATCGGGTTATTGAAAGACATGTTTAGTTTCTCACAATAGAACGAGACGTTGCTTCACCGTCAGGGCTGACAACCGTCAGCAAATTTATTGACAATCAGTAAAAAAACAAGTTATAATTTCACCCGTCAGTAAGGCACCACAATCGTACACACAGAGGTGTCATTAAAACTCCTACAAACCATTTGTGTTGCAGATTCTGCTAATTTATATCAAGAATTTCCAGTTCTAAAAATTTAGTTCTAGACATTTACATTCAGCATAATAACCTGTTAGTAAAACAATGGTAGCCGTCAGTAAATGTATATCTCAGGGCGACTTCCTATAACCTGTTAGATATCACTGAGCATTATAATAAAGTACAACACGACCATTATATACTGATTTATACGGAATATGGACCAAGAGAAACAAGATGGAGCATGAGTGAGCCGGACATGCTGTATTATAACACATCAGCCACAGACTGGACCGGCGTCTGCGAAACAATTATCTGCAAACCACAATCAAGCTTCAAGCTGTTCACTATCAGGTAAACCTGACACATGTACGTAGGTAGGTAGCTGCCTCTGCACAATCCTCTGCCTGTAATATCCATGTCCTGACTGAATCTAGGAGTGGGGGACGATGGGTTCAGCCGTTATAGGCCAAAAATGCCAAAAAAGGTCACCCACAGTCCTCTTTATTTCTGTCTATAAAGTTATTGCAATTTCTTTGGTCGGAGGTTTCACCTGTTCCCGGGTTTTGTTTGGGGACTGGGAAATTTTGAAACTGAAATGAGAAATTTAAAAAACAGATAAAGTGAAAATGAAAGAATGATCCTAAGATAGCCGCACCTGAGGCGTATATATGACACGTAAGGATTGTAATACGGTTTTCTGATTTGCGGAGCAGGCAGTCAGGGGTGCAAAAGAAAATGGTTACCCTACTGCAACTTATTCATAGAGGACTTTGTTTACAGTTAAGCTGGGTACACACCATTCCATGGTACTTCAGATGCGATTTCTGCAACAATTTCACCAACAACTTAAAGTCCCGATGATCATACAGATTCCTGTGTACACACATGATTTACCTTCACATCTGTGATCTTCATCTCTCATAACCATCTGCTGAGAAGATCCTGACTCTGTACAGATATCTGCCTACACTGCTGGTGGTGAGTGCGTACACACTGCCACATTTACCACACAACGTTCCATCGCTGATCGTAATTTTTAGAAAGTTTATAAAACCAAATCAAACCATGCATTGGTACAATAATGCATAAACAGTAACTTCTATCACTAATAGTTAATAATAGACATTATCCAGGTACAGCTAACATATATATATTGAAATATTGCTACAAATGTACATTTCTCTCTCTGCCTGGAATTGTTACCAGGAAAGATTCCTATTTCTCAGGTCCGGCCCTAATGACACTCAGGGAACATCTGCAGACAGAAATTGCTGTAGCAGGCTGATGAGACCGGCAAATTCCTCGTTGGATCTTAACGTTGTGTATATTTGTATTTTGTCTGTGTGCCAGGGCTGTGGAGCATGTAGGATACACTTACTGCAAAACAAGTATAAATATCACGCTGTAATTAGAAACAGTATAAACCCATATGTTATTATATCTCTGTTTTATACACTTTGTACTTACTGTACGACCGCTCTGCACTGCTGGAACAAATGGATTTTTTCATCATTCAAACCCTTGTTTCTCTACATTTCTATCTCAATCACGTCTGATCAACTCCCCACACCACACATGTAGCAATCTGATAAAGCGGACACACACGTGTTTAAGATCAGATTATCCAGTTCTGGTCGTTTGATAACTAGACCAGTTTCGGTCCTCTCTCTGTGCGGCAGGTGTGGGGCCCATGGAGATAATGGGGCCAGCTGCACAGGGAACTAGCTAACTGTGGGCCCAGGATCCCTCCTCCCGCCCCGGGGCCCACAGCTCGGTAGTTCTGCCTCTGAACCATATCTTCTGATAGGACAGTGATGGCTAACCTGTGACACTCCAGGTGTTGTGAAACTACAAGTCCCAGCATGCTCTGCCAGCTATCAGCTAGTTATCTACTGGCAAAGCATGCTGGGGCTTGTAGTTTCACAACACCTGGAGTGTCACATGTTAGCCATCACTGTGATACTGAAATCACCTCCCCATTGCATCATCAAGGGATTTGGCCCCAATCACACATTGCAATGTGAGATCAATTTGGCATAAAAGAATATAACGGGTGACCAAACTCAAGCCTGGATCCAGAGTAAAGATACGGTCGCTCAGTTGTCATTCAAATCCTATGGGGCACAATCAGTGCAGGCAGATGTCAGCCACGCACACAGGGCCGGTGCTAGGGTCCACGGCGCTCTAGGCATTTTTAAAAAAGCGGCGCACCCCCCCCCCCCCCCCTCCTCTCCTTACCTTGTCTCACCACCGCCGCCTCTCTGCTCCGTCTCCCCCCCTCCACTCACTGACACTAGTAAGTGGAGGGGAGGAGACCGAGCAGAGAGGCGGCGGTGGTGACAAAATAGCCTCTCCCCCCCCCCCCTCCCCGTCCATCTGATGCTGTGCGGCGGCCGTGACAGGTATGGTCAGCGGCCGCCGCACAGTTTTAAAGGATATTATTATTAAAGTGGCAGCCTCCAGAGCCCGGCGCCCTAGGCAAGTGCCTAACCTTGCCTAATGGGAGCGCCGGGCCTGCACACACACCAGTACTGATTAATATCTGAAAGATCCCCATCATACCTACCCCGTTTTACTTCAGATGTGATTTCTGTAACAATTTCACCAACGACTGACAGTCCTGATGATCATGCAGATTCCTGTGTACACACCTACACGATTTACCTTCACATCTGTGATCTTCATCTCTCATAACCATCTGCTGAGAAGATCCTGACTCTGTACACTGTACAGATATCTGCCTACACTGCTGGTGGTGAGTGCGTGCACACTGCCACATTTACCCGACATCGTTCCATCATTATTGATTTTTAGAAAGTTTATAAAACCAAATCAACAGATGCCACGTGCTTTGGTCCGATAAAACATGATCGTGGGAGCGTACACACTGATGCAATAGCTGACCAAATAGTGGTTTACTGTGTGATCTGTGCAATAACTGCATAGGTGTGTACCCAGCTATACACAGACTGATCTGCAGCCAAGTAAGTAGGTGGAACATTCTGTAATTAGTCATCGGAATTTCCACGCGTGTGGGCACTTTTATCCATTACTCGATACAAAATCTGCATGAAGTGAGGAGGGCGACCTCGCTGCAGCAAGCATTTCTACCAGCCCACTCATACTGTCATGGTCACATGATTATGATTGACAGGTGAGATCAGCTTATCATAACTAGTTACACAATAGCCTCAGACAAGGGGTTACTATCATTCATATCAGCTTACAAAGAACAGAGTGTTGCAATAAAATAAAAACAATTCTCAGATTCTGGTTCCAGTTTTCAAACACATTTCCTTCTGGAATACATTGAAATATTTTCGTTCACTTTGGAGCACAAATACATCCCCTGAAATACTTTGCATTTCCCAGGTTCCTGTACACTGAGGGGGAACACAGCGTAGTTATAGTCAGATGTGTTAAGCAGGGACAGACGACCATCTCTCAAATCTCTGCGCCAAGATTATTTTTTTGTCACAGAATATTTAAAATAAAATATGTTGTTAAGATGACTGTGGCCTTTTCTTCACATACCATCTGCTTTGTACAACCTGTTGCGTTAACCGCTTGCCGACCGGTTCCAGAACACTGCGTCTAGTCATCCGAGGACACCAGCACTCCGTGGAAGTAGAGCGTCCTAAGCCGTTCTTGTGGAGAACACAAATCCTGATGTGACCGTCGATACGGGACTGCTCTGTTAATGGATTCGGTTAGAGGTTATCAAGATTTTTTTGGACTGGACCGAGATTAAGTCTGGGAAACTTAATTCAGCTTTAAATTGATAACGTATCCAATGGCAGATCTATAGCAGCCAGAGGATGCAACACAACTGCGACACCCATACAACAGTTGCCGTAAGATGAAGGCGATGTGCAGTGCAGCTGTAGAAACTAAATAGGGAGACCCCACCCCAGGGATCTGACCATCACAGCTCACCCCATGCCGTGTAGGATATACTGAGGAACTGGAGGTGGTATAGGAAAATGCTGCAGGAACAGGGAGGAATATGGAAGGAGAGGATGGAGAAGAAGATGTTTATTTAGTATTATTATTATGGCCCAGCAAAGGGTTTTGAATTATTTTTTTCCCAGTCACGCATGTCAATAGGAGCCAGAACACACATGTAACATCAGACACACACACAGCGGCCACAACTGCCTCTTATAGGGAGACTCAGGCTACAATGTAGCAGCTTTAATGTCGGCTACAAGTTGTACCGCAGCTGGGGAACAGCCAAGATTCTGAGGTTGGGTTGGAGTTTGGGTGGCCTGGGGGTGTAGCCTATTTTGTCAATATTTTTTGTCGCATATATTGCCTGTCATAGAAATAGAAATTATGAGGAGATGTGTTCCTAATATCACTAATAATTAGTAAAGCACAAACATTACTAAGAAACAAGGATCATGGGAAATCATTAGTAAACGGCCGTGTAAAGAGTCTTTCTGTAGCTTTTGTGGGATATAAGTGCCCCCCCACCTCGCTCCATCAGTAATCCAAGAAAGGATCATGGTGAGATTTCAAGAGGAATCTTCTCTTTATCCTGAACCCATTCTTAAGAGGTACAAAACACTCGGCTTAAAGTCAGATTGCAACAATGTCTCAGATATCACTTCCTCTCCACAGGCACAAGGGGAACGGTACCGCAATGGTCATACGTGTCTACCATCACAGGTCACATGCTGCATTCATAGGTCTACCTGTTCTTACAGTACAAACGTTCATAAGAATCTTCACTTTCTTACTAGATCATTGTATATTATTTCTCTACCAGTCAGCAATGGCAGATTTATTATGGTGGCTGATTACGCTTCTGCCCAAAAGTAGCCACTTCCCCTACCACCAGCTACAATTGTTATTCCGCTAACTTATGCATCAAGTGTTCCCCCCGCCTCTTAGATTGTAAGCTCATATGGTCAGTGCCATCTTTACCCTCTATTTCATGTCTGTATGTAATTTGTTTGCATCACAAGTTCCTCAATTTACCGGGGTTCGTAATATATCGTAATAAATTATATTATAGATAAAATAAAATAATAATACTAATAAGAGTCAGCACTTCTCTCGTTCTGTCTGCAATTCTCAGTATCTGCTCACTCTCACTTTCCTTATTCCGGATCAGGTAAGATTTATACCGCTGCTGTGACCTAATAACGGGTCACAGTGCACCCCATCCGTCGGAAAGGGCCTAATGCGATCGCTTTATAAGCACAGGACCAAAGGCCGAATTAATTCATGGAAAATGTACTAGGACGCAGATTCCCACCAGCCATATATGAGTTTTACTTATTCCCCAAATATAAAATGTGACAGAAAATTTTGTCGCCTTGTCAGGAAATGAAAACAGCAAAAAAAAAGCAGTTCCAGAACGCAGGATAATAACGGAGCAGAGGACGGCTCTCAAATATTCCAGTGGAAATGATCAGATTAGGTAAAAACATCTGCAAAAATAGTTCTATAATGGTGCACAGCAGAGGCCTTTACATGGCTGGATGAATGGGGCTGTGACAGCCGATCTCTCTTCCCAGAAGTTATTGCATTCAGTCTTTTGTGGATGACAGGCAGAGAGAGAATGCTCCGTCTCTAAACTGCTCCCTTAACAGCAAGACAAATGACCCCGGCCATAGAGAGATCTGGGGAAAGCTGCAAAGCAGACGCCCTCATCCCCCTAAGAGGGCCGTATTGTAAAGCGAAGAAAAGATTATGGCCGACTAGCGCTACGATCCGTCCGGCAGCGTCCTGAGCTCTCCCGCTGGTACAAGTTACTCGTTATCTAGGTCAATTTCAAGAGGTAGAGAAAAATGACATCTTCAGTGACCACCGGGGAAGCAAGGAGGCGGCCGGAAAATGGTCAAAACAAACCTATTTTATAATCCCCGGACGATTTCCATAAAGAGAAGCTGTCAGGGTCTTGCATCCGCCACACCACAACAATTCTTGTCACTCAGAAATAATGGATTTTTATTCCGGACAAAATAAGTCAAATCTGCTCATTTCCGAAAAAAAGGAAAAAAAAAAGTTGTCCTCCCGCAGCAGCATTCACTGTGAGGAGAGCAGAGGTAATTTATAGAGACTTTATCCAATTTCTCATGTGGAAAGTCTGTGGACGGCGTGGAGAGGAACTCGCCTAAATAACAAATGTGAGATTCATAGAGGAATCTCTCTGTTACAATGTAGCCGCTGGCCGGTTCTGGAAGATATTCCTGTCAAAACACAGGATTAAATGAGACGGATTATTCCTGTGAATACACTGCTACATCTGCAGGGAATTAAAAGAAATCCCGCTCAATAAGTGACTGATTAATGGCAGGTGGAGCGGCCGAGAGGCTGGTGTATCAAGGCAGCACCGACGGCGCTAATCACAGCGATATAAAATCACTTAGCGACGAAATTTATTAAGAAAATCAATACTATTCCCAGAACGATAAGGGTTAACTCTGTCGGGACACTCCCAGAAAAACAAACAAAAAACAGCATAAAAATTATTAAAGAAATAAAGAAAAAAAAAGGTATTTAAAGACTTTTAAGCTCTGAAAAAAATGCTATAATGAAAGAATAAAGCTTTTGGCGATGGTTTTCTTCTGTTATATTCATCCTGAGATTTCGATAAGAGAACGCGTATTGCATCGGTACTAGGCTACAGACTATTGCTGGCAATAACGGCTCGCTGTTGTCTCTCACCTCTGGTTCATTTTTGTCAGGTGCCCAAATATGAGGCCCCTGCACCGTTCAGCCCTGACATCTGCCTCCCGGTTTCTGGCCCTTGCTCTATCATGGACTGGTCCCACCTACAAACCTGTTTGGCCCATGATTTGTTTTCTTGTTCTAAAAGTTTTTTTGGAGTAATTTAATTTTAGACGCTTTGTCTCTATGTAACTGTGGGGGGGGGGGGGGGGGGGGCGTTGCAGAATTTTGTGGTGCCCTATAAATAAATGACGGTGATAATGAGACGGATTCCTAGACAGTGCTCACGAATTGCAACGGACGCAGCGAACGCGGACAACTTAGAGCTGATGACAACACAGGCGGGGAAAATAAAGCATTTTACTATTTCCTATCCTTTCATTTGCTCGGCCTGTGATCCAAATGGTTGGGGCTGTGGAATTTAGGCATCCAGGTGTGCGGCCAAATTGGACAATCAGGCCTGGGTGTGGCCAGCATCCTATGCTTTCCTTGCATTTACTAACAGGCTGATAACAGCCTGATGGGTTTTGGTAAGTCAGTCATTGAGCCATACTCAACTGCCCAATTCCACTGCAAATTTTGAAGTGTGTGGCCCAGAGGGGCATCCCCAGCTCCTGCCCGTCCAGTGCCAGAGATCTCCATCCAATAAGTTTTGTTCTCACCAATCATGGGGGGCAGACCGCTGCTTTCCTCGAGGGGGAGAACTTATATCGATAAAATACAAAGAAGCATTTGGAGGTGAAAACCCTTTTCAACCGAGACTCCTCATTTCTTTCATTGTTGCTTTCATTTCATGAGTGTTTTCTCTTCCGAGGAGCAGACATTTTCCTGTGTTTTGACACCTGGCTTCAGTCGGGGGATTTGCAGCATTCTTACATATTAGCAAAAAAACAACAATTAACCCTTGTTACACTTTACAATAAACCTGCCAAAAACACCTTTGTGCAACCTGTTTTTTCCACATCGAAGCAGCAGTTGAATCAATACAGCGATAATGAGGAATGATTATCAGGTCTTGCAAATAGCCAGTGCCATAAAAACAGAGAGAGATTAGGGCCGCGTTGGAAAACAACACACAAGATCACGTGATATAGGAAATGAACGTTCTTAAAGTTACCTCTACTTAAAAGTAATTGTTTTCTTTTAACATAACATTCCTTCCACCTTCTTGTTGACTGGCAGAGTTGTGGGTGCTACATGGCAGGGAGGGGGGGGGCACAGTACACAAGAGCTCACCCCCCCCACCCATCTACTCCCTACACTGACAACTGAGAATAACTTAACCCACACAGTTTCTAAGACACCTGCTGATTGGACAGAGCCAACGTCTCCTACACTCAGCTTCAGCAGAACTGGCGAGATAAATTATTCTGCGCTACGGAGTTCCATGATGTAGGACTCCCACATTTCTGCTGGATGAGAAAGATGTTTCAAATGATGTTTTTATTTACTATTGTCAAAATTGCCATTCAAATCTAGGACAAAATCCCTAAAGGAGGAGAGTAGGCGTAAGTGGGTGTGCGCCTTGTTACGCCATCAGCGGTCAAATTGGCGCACTTGCGCAAAATGAAATGCGACGCATATTGACATGTTTTCCGATCTGTAAAATGACTGTTTTTACATAGAATAATGACTTTATGTCTTTACCAGTATAAATGTACAGATGTACAAATCAGATAATACTGAAAGGTTTCCATATTTAATTACAGCAACGCCGGCAACGTGCAATGAGATAAGAGGACATAAAATGATGGTCGGGGATATTCTTCCTCCTCTCCAGTTGGTTTTATTTCCCAGAGGCCGGAGAACACTCAGACAACCGGCAGCAATTGGCTCCCCCTAGTTATCCATCACAGTTATCCTTCACTGGAATACGGCAACCTGGCTGGACGGTGCCATATGGGCTCCCATATGCTAAGAGCCGCTAACACGGACGTAGGAGGACACACGCAGCGCTTCACGGAACAGACAATTACTTAACCGCAAATTGCACGTTCGTTGCAATTCCGACCAATCCATTCGTACCCACCGGGCTTCATAAATTAACTATAGTAAAGCTGAGATTAGAGGAGGTTTAAAATGCAGAATAATATATAAGAATCACTCTCAGCAAACATGAATGAGGGGAGTTGTAGTGCTCCAAGATCCGTTTAGATTTGGCAAAATGACCCTGGAAGTGATTTTAAATGTTGGCATATATTTAATTGTCAAATATTTATAACACAGCGACGCGTCCTGCACACGTCGTTCCTGCAGACTCAGTCTCTCCCTCATAAAACTCTTTGTGATTCAATTTTCAATTTCTGCGCAGCCACAATGGTCCAAATGCTGCCATCACGTGACCAGCTTATTGCTCAGAGAGCCCGGCCGCCGTACATTCATAAAACGCTTATCGGACTTCATGGGAGATAATATCATTTTACGCTGTGTAATCTAATGTGTTTAAAATAGCTCTCTACTAAGCGGAATATTTCCATGGCATAATATAGAATCCCACGTTCTAGATATGTGGTGATATTACATTATGGAGGTCAGAAGAGAAAGACGGCACAGGGAGCTATGAGGGATGCATTATAGAGCAATTCTGCACGGAAATAGCAGCTCATTCTCCAGGAGCTGCCATAACGCCCAGAAATACAGAGTATATATTCAGCAGACAAAGGAGGATACTCTGTAAATGGACATTTTACATTCATTTATCTTTAAGAGTGTCCCTCTTTGTGTTCTAGAAAATTATCTAACTCCCCAATCTCAATCTTATGCCGAGTAAAATCACAATAAAATGTCTGTTTTATTTTTTATTTAAATCACATTCTGTAGCTGTATTTTACTTTTTTTTTCTGATTGAATCAGCTCTCCACGATAAAGGAAAATGGCTATCACTAAAGAGGTTTATGTAGATGTATAAGAAAGGTGAATTGCATCTGATATTTACATGTAAAGTGCTCACTGTGGCTTTGTGGGCTCAGCAAAAATGAAGGAAACCAGGAACCAGACAACATTGAGACACTTTCTCATGAATGGTTTGGTCCACAAAATGACTACCTCCGCAGGATGTATACCATAGGTGCCAACTCTCCCTGAATGTCAGGGAGACTCCCTGAAATAGGGGTGATCTCCCTCACTCCCTGAAGAGTCTGGCATTCTCCCTGATGCTGAGCCAGTACAAGACGTGGTTGGCTTCGCCATCTGTGGCATGATGACACAGTTCAGAAATTGTGTCCTATGTCCATGTCTTGATGCCTATGGAGGTGGCCATTTTCATGGAGACCAAGATTTAATCAAAGACTGACAGGTAAGACAACATGACTTCAGTAATGGAGACAGAAATGTAAATGACACGTCAGTCTCTAGAGATTCATTAGCTGCTTTTCTTTAACGCATAGTTTCCTACTCTCTCGGAATGTTTGGGAGACTCCCGCATTTCTGGGAGACTTCCTGAGCGAGCAGGGCAACCTCCCGGTTCTCGCCCCCCGCAATAGATAAGTGGCGAGGGACAGGGTTTAATGACACAAATATTGCGTCATATTAGCCATACCCCCTGCTGTAATTGGGCAAAATTGTGACAATCGTTTAGGGGGCGAGACCAAAATGATGCCATTCGACAAGCCCCGCCCCAGCACACCCACCTCCCCCAGGACCTCCCTGAAGTCAACGAGGAGAAGTTGGCAAGTATGATGTATATAGGCTACAGCTACACTTTAAGTCATACTTGTTCATTATTAACATGTCAGTTCCGAGAGATCCCGGAGGGTAAAGATTTGCGCCATTAGGTCTCTGCCGCATGCGGCGAAATGTCGCCCCATCCTCTCCTGCCTTCTTCAAAAGGGAAGTATAAGGGATCCAGTAGGGTCTTTTGGGTGTTCCGGGACAGTAGGTAGGTACGCTTTAAGCCAAACGATTGCACAATGAAATTGATCATATTATTGATCAAGAAGCATTAATGACAAACAAACAAATTGATTGATCAATAAGTTAAATATTTACTGGGCCTGTATTACAGATGATCATCATTAGGACTTCACTCCGAATCCTCTTAATACCGCTCTTTATGAAGCAAAGGTCTCCATACAGATAAATCCTGTCACATCTCTGAACCCAGGACATACAATATGGTTGGCGCTGTCTGACACATCACCTGATTTAGGAAAGAGCATAACGTGACCCCACTGGGATTAGCGGCCTGTATGGGATAGCGCTTATCAACACGAGAAATCATCCGATCTGAAAGTTTCCCGTCAAGACACGGAGAACTGATAACGCTTTATACCAGACAGCCGACCTGTGACTCAACATTACAAGGTGAGATTTCACTGAGGAATGAAGCCGCGGCCGGGGCAGGTCTCAGGGTGACTGGGTTACTGCCACCAGAGTGACGCCCGTCAGAGTGAAACCTCAGGGCGGCTGACGTCAGCATGTTGCTGTGATTACTGGGCTGCAGAGGATATCTGGGTGACAGCGGTTCTATGAGGTTACAAACAGCTTAATGAGCGTAATTGGGAGAGGAAGACCTCCTGTAACGCTGGGGACTGAGATCAGGCCTTACCCCTCGCTCTCTCTCTGGACTAACTGCCACTAACCGATACACTAGACATCCCAGAAGTACTGAACACTCGCAGCGCAGCCACTAAGCAGAGGACCTTCTCCCCTCCGAACACAGAGGGACCCCCGACCCTTCCTGGCAGCCAGGAAGTGCCAAATTATGACAGAGGATTATTGAAAAAGTCTCACTGCTATAGTACAAGCAACAGGTACTTCATGAACAGTATTACTTTAGGGATGCGCACACTTAGCAACCTGGGAATTAGTGTTTTTTTATTGTCCCTTTTTTTTCATAATATTGTATGTTTGCTTTTAATTTGAATTTTGTTTACTTTACAAGTGAAAAAAGGTCCGGCATGATTCAGACTTTACATCACAAATTACATACATATATGTATATAAGTTTCGGATGAAACCAAAGTAAGGTGGTCTAGTTGGATCCCGGACAGATTTTAAGGGGTTTAGGGGCCCAGTCGGACCTCCCGTTAGTGTACCCTGGCCGGAACTTTGTTCCGGGGGCCTGTTCTTCACTTTCCACTGAATGGATTTGGAACCCATCTACTTATATATTGTTTATTGGCAAATATCTTCGTTGGATTTAGATAACATTTAATATAAAAACAAAAAACGACACTGGGCAGCCACCTAATGGGTGTGTTGGAAGAGCTTCTAAGCTGCTAATTATATTTAAAATGTTGACAGTTACATCCGACTCATTGTCAACTTAATAACTTGAAGATGTAAACAAGAGCAACACCGGGTACTTCAGCTAGTACATATATATAATACACATACACACACACACACAAACTGTACAACTGCAGAGTTGTCGATTGGCTAGTTGGGAAGAAACTCCCCTCTTCATTGACTGTCACCCGTACCTCCCAACTGTTCCGATTTCTTCTTGACAGTCCCGAATCTAGGGCTCTGTCCTGCTAGCGCAGGGGTCAGGGAACTTTTTTACCTTTTACCCCTAAATATATTTAGATACACCGACGTTACCCCCTTGATTTGAAAGGAAGAATATCATATATTATTAATTATTGGATTCAAAATTTTATTGAATCTATTCAAAATTTCTTTTAAAGGTTCAACTTCAAAACTTCAGGTTTTGGAGAAATGATGTTGCTTCATTATTGATACGAGAGCATCAATATTGGGGCATTTTGTTGTCAGAGCAATTTGAATACAGTCTTCAGCGTCCAATCGATTTCTCGGCTTTGTTTTTATGTTCGTTAGAGTGGAAAATCCTTGTTCACAAAGGTAGGTTGTTGCAAAAGGCTGAAACTTTTTAACTGCCCCCTCATGTGCAATTTTGATGCCTTTGCAGCTGCTGACATCGAAAAATATGACAGATCTGCTTTGTATTCAAATGCAATATGTGCTTCATTATTGCATTGAAGCTAAAGAAGTGCCTCTGACAACCCTCGAGGCTCTTCTGGTACAACAGCAATTTCACATTTAAAGGGGTCTACAATCCAAATGACAGCATGTGAATCGGTAGCATTACCCCCAGGAATTTCATTTTTACCCCATTTGGGGTAATTTACCCCTGTTCCCTGACCACTGCGCTAGCGGGAATGTTGGGGAAGGGCTAATGAGCAGTCTTGAGCTTTACAGCTCTAGGAAGCGTCCTGCGGGTGTAGCCACGCCTCCTGTCCCGCTGCCAGGGGCTTGACGCTACCAGGCTGAGCTCTAGCAGCGCCAGAGTCTATAACCCCACCACGGGTAGCGGTCATGTAACATATAAAGCAACAAGTTCCGGTTCTTCCTGCAAAAGAATAGTGATTAACAATCCGTCTTCCCAAGAGGGGCTGCAGAGTCCGATCTCTGCCCGCCATAGAACAAATCTGTGCCCAGCTTCTGTACACAAGACGCTGGTAATTTTCATTTTCACCCATTCAGTCAGATGCCAGGTAGCACAATTGTACAATCCACTTTTATCAGCTTTATTTCCCTGCTCTGCCAGAGGCTTGTTCTCCCACTCGCTGGGGTTTTATGTTGACCTATATACAGCAGGTACTAATCATTGCCCATATCAGATCATAAGAGGCTGCGTTTAATGACACCTCTTCTAATTACGGCGCATTAAGTGGGCTTTATCCAGCAGCCTGGGCACCGCGATCTTCCCAGAGCCGGATCAGCCGGCTATTTCCTACAGGTTTACACAGGAGGATTACAGGAAACGCTGCTCTCTAATTCTACAGCAAATTGTCAGCTGTCAGATTCACTAAACCTTAACAAGGGGACGTTAATTCCCGATAGAGGAGTACCCAAAACCTGTCCCCCCCCTTGGGAGAAAAATGAGACAACTGAGTATAACATAAAATTGGAACCAGAAGACCAACAAGTACAGACACCAGGAACACATTCTCTTTTCATAGACTCCGGAGTGGAAGTCAAACTGGCACAGTGGTTAGCATTGTTGTCTCAGCGCTGGGCTTGTGTGTCCGATCCCAACCAGGGCCCTCTCTGTGTGGACTTTGTATGTTGTCTCCGTGTGTGAGCATGTTCTCCAGGGCTGCTGGGTTCCTCCCACACGCCAAAGACATATGGATATGTAATTTGGTATCTGATCCTAGTCTGTGTGTTGTAGGGAAAATATATTGGAAGCGATATATAAGTAACAATAATAATGGGAACTATAAGTGATTAATTGGGAAGTAAGGATCAAATACAATGCGAGCGCGATGCCCATACTTAACTACTCTCTGGAATTTCCAGGAGGGTCCCAAATTTCAGGGAGTCTTCCTGGACAAACTCCCAGATCCTGGCAGAGGCGTGGCTTAATAATTTGTATCATTAAGCCCTGCCCATGTTATGTGATTCCATGAATCTCTGTTATATATCAACGTGATGTCATAATGTCACCCCGTCCCCCCACAACTGACTTATGTATAAGAGTTGGCAAGTATAACACTGTCAGTGACATAGGTAAGTAAAGTGTCTGCTGTCATCCTTTATTGTGAGTAGGGGTCTTGTTTGCAGGTTTGGCTCATGACACAACTGATAAGTGGGGATTTTTTTTTACAAAAAACGTGATATACTGTGTTCCAAAAAACACCAAACCCACTGTAACGGAAAGGTGGGAACAGAATACCCCCCAACAAATGGATAGGCAGCATCAGGATTGGGGGGTGGTCATGTCACACAGGGGGCATGGCCACACTGGGGGGGGGGGCGTGCCTAGCACTTTTGAAGTGTCCCGCTGCCCTGTTCTCCTCTCCAAACTCCTTCATTGCCCTACGTACAGTCATCCATTCACCGCTGCTATGCTGTGCCGTGAACAGAATACTACAGCTAGTGTGGAACTACAAGTCTCAGCACACACTGGCAGCCATGGACTGGACAGGAATGCTGGTGCTTGTGGTTCTGAATGACAGATTTTCCAGGGCAGATCCACAAAGTAGTTTGTCTTTGTTTACTATGTAAATAACGGAGTATGTTACATTGTATCAACTGTAATGCTATCAGCACTAATAATGCTAAAAGGAATTGCAGGCGAAGTGACCTGAAGAAAGGGGGGCAGACATCAAAGTCCGTCCTATTTTGTTACACCGGAGCAGTGCAGGTAGTCACTCAGGGAAAGGAGGGGGCAGGGGGAGGAGACAGAAGGCAGGGCAAGGTGAGAGTAGTTAAACGAGAGGGGGAAGGAAGCTTATTATACATAGTTTGTCAGTCTCCCACCCACCCCTTACAGTACATACAGGTATTTCTTTAAAAATAAATAAAATGTAAAATATAAAAATATATATTATATATTAAGCACTTTATATGTGTAAACTTTGTAAATGCTTGACAAGTAATGTTGTCATTGTATACTTTGTGAATATAATTTATTGCTCAAATTGCTTTGTCACAGTTGGAAGGGCGGGAAAGTGGCGAGCGAGGCCTAGGAAGTGGGGAACCAGCAGGGCCGGGCAGTATCACCCAGGGAAGACGGACTCACGCCTGGTTCCAGCTCCAACAGTTGGGCCAATACGGGCGGCGTGCCAGGTTTATTGGAGGGTGATTTATGCCAAGGGGGCTGGTCTCAAGAGGGCGTTGCTGCGGTGCCTACATGGTGGGCAGAACATGCCCTATTTTTCCAGATGGAACTGGAAAAGGTGGTAAATTTTATTAGCCTTGCACGCCGCTCGTCTGCCAAGCTTGGAAGTGTTAGTAAAGCTGTGACCAACATAATTTTGGCAAATACTTGTCTCAGAGTCTTTCTTTATTAGCTGACTGCGTAGGACGCCCGTTGGTCGACCTATATCCCTTATTAATATATGTGTCATTGTAATGTGCTAATTAACCATACAGATATCTCTATTATTTTGAATACGTTTAGCTCACATTGCTCTACGAGTGATGGGAGCTTGTCCCTGTGTCATATCTGCATTAGGTAATAAACCAGGAGACTAACGGTCCTCACGGTGGGAGAAACAACATCTTCCAGCTTTTCTTATAGACTGATGTGTACTGCAGTATATGGAGGTGCCATCTATGTACCCCGTTGCATAAATAGTGAGTATATCAGAATAAACACATCAGTATGGTGTTACAGACAGAAACATAAAGCTGAAGACGCATCGGCCGCCATTCCTCCCCGATCTCGCAGGTGACCGTGTCCGTCCGCTGCACATATTCACAAACTTAAATTGGCAAATGTGAGCCGTCACCTCTGGAGTGACCTTGGGGTTGTGTATTCATCTTGTATGGGATGTGATACATCAGGATAAAAACCAACAAGTAACGCACAGCTCATCGGATTGCTTCTCACTGTAACTCAGACAACGCCACAGACACACAGGGGTTAATGCAGAGTCCACCAACTGCCGGGACGGGAGACAGAACCCCGGTGTCACACCAGCGAGTGTTGTCATGTAAGGACACAACATTGTAACACTCCAAAGGACGATAGAACCGGTCCCCATGTCACCAAACACCTCTCTGGGCTGATAGTCACCGACACCCAACCAGGACCTGAGGTTGTTTCTTGCTCACAATCTCCAGGAATAACTGAAAGAGCCCACGCTGCTCTCTAACCGTAAGGGAACATGACAAACCTGCTGTGCAGGGCGGTTATATGGGCGTAAGGTGCGAGGGCACAAGGGGGTACATCCTCTGCACACGGTCCCTCTTCTGGACAGCCAAAGAGAGGGCTCTGATATATTTACAACCAGTTTTCTATAGCTGCCCCCGATATAGGGGAATTGGATTTGTGTTAAGCAGTTTAGGACTCATCTGGACCATACCAGTTCTGGCTAGTACAGTTGGCCAATGCCCACACACACTGGCATGACGTGGGCATTCTGTATTTTCATCCCATATCCATTAACATATGACCACCTTAAGCAACAGTATGGATGGGAAGATTTTTTCACAAGTCACTCAGTGGATTAACATCCTATCAGGGATTGATTAGCTGTTGACCAGGATTGGTGGGAGATCAAGCGACCAATTCTGCCTAAGAACACAGCCATGAATAAAGAATGGTACCAAAACATCCTCGAAAAGCAACTCCTCCCAACCATCCAAGAACAGTTTGGTGAAGAACAATGTCTTCTCCAGCATGATGGATACCTCGCCATAAGGCAAAAGTGATAATTAAGTGGCTCGGGATCAAAACATCTAAATTTTGGATCCATGGCCAGGAAACTCCCCAGACCTTAATCCCATTGAGAACTTGTGGTCAATCCCCAAGAGGCGGCTGGACAAACACAGACCCACAAATTCTGACAAACTCCGATCATTGATTAGACAAGAATGGGCGGCCATCAGTCAATATGTGACCCAGAAGGTGATTGACAGCATGCCAGGGCGAATTACAGAGGCCTTCAAAAAGAAGCATCAACACTGCAAATATTGACTCTTTGCATAAACTTAATGTAATTGTCAATAAAAGCCTTTGACACTTATAAAATGCTTGTAAACCAGTGAACCATAACAACTTCAGTATGACTTCAGTAAACCATAACAACATCTAACAAAAAGGTCTAAAAACACTGAAGCAGCAGACTTTGTGAAAACCAATATTCAATGTCATTCTCAAAACGTTTGGCCATGACTGTACACAGGATTCCAAGTCACAAGGATCTTTAGAGTACTGTGCAAATTGCAAAATCACTCCTCACTTAAGTTATCAGTCACAACGGCCCAAACAGCACAAGGGTTGGTTAAGCTGTTTGGGAGGGGGTGCACACCTTTTATCAAAATGCAAGTATTTTTTTAAATACTGCAGAGTCTGTTGCATCAGCTGAAAGCACCCGCAAATGATACGTCCGCTAGAGACCTATCTGCAGCTGCTTTCAACAACTCAGCATAGCATGTAAAGTTTGTGACCACGCCGTTACATTGCTAGGCTCACCCACTACCTCCCCGTTCCACCCCTCTAAGCGCAGAGAGGTGCAAGTGGGAGATCCGTCTCAGTCTGAATGCAAACGGAGACGGATCCTTGGATAAAAATGCTTTTTGCGTTGATCAGTTGGACCTACGTCCATCTCTGGTACAGATGAGCCAATTCCCATAGTAACTGTGGCGTGAGCCTCATACTACCCAGGGACAGAAAGGTCATTTTAGGCATCAATCCGATTCCTACCAGGACCAGTCCGAGAACACGCAATGTCTGTCTACATCACACATTTATCTCGGAAAGATTTCACCTGCATCTTACACAGGAGAATGTGCTAAGGACACTCACTGAGGAATAAAGACCGGAGACGGGTGAGAACCGCCTGACGCGCGCACCCATAACATCCACTTTCCTTTAAAAACAATTAAGTGTACAATAAACGCTGTCAAACGCCTTTCAGAGACGTGAAATAATTTTGCTGTCTGGGATAATGTCGTTGGTGCCGGGGAGAGAGGACGAGGATTCTGCAGCCACAGAGAGAGACTTTCTTATTTCTACAAATTGGTCTGAGTGCTGCTAATCTAGGTTAGAGTTTATCTGGAGGGGCCCGGTTCTCTTCACAACAATCTTTTTATTCAGGGAACACATCCTGACATGACAGAGATCTCCCCCCACCTCCTCCCCAACTGCATCCAGAGGAGACATCACAGGGGGAGGAAAAGCACTTTATTTTTGGTGCTGATAAGACTAATCTTCTTAACCCTTCCAGCACCTCTGGTGTCTGGGCGGAGGGAGAACTGCAGACGCTGTATAACTGCAGGTACAGGGATCTACATTCCTATATAGCACAAGTATCCAGTATAACAGGATGCAGCACTTCACCTTATAGGGAAACGATACACAAAGCGCAACCTCGGGTAATAATTTGTAGGTGGATGTGGTTGGCAGCCAGGTAGTAAGATAATAGTATATTTTTAAATAAATATAATAGCAGTCCACTCTCATCCCTGCTTATTCCTAGAAAGGATTAATGCCACCATATGTCACCATCTTCATTTCACAACCCTCCGGACTGTAAGCTCCTAGGACCAGTCCGCTCTTGTTTGCAGTTTGTCTACCCCACCTGTACCCAAGGCTGCCATCAGAAACTCTGGGGCCCTTTACTAATTAATCTAGCAGGGCCCCCCCCCCCATACATGTCTCCTCCCTCTTCGCCATACATGCACCCCCTCCCCAATCACAGTAAGTGCCCCCCTCTCCTATCAAACTAATGCTCATTTAACTTATCCTCTCCTTGGCGATGCAGCTGCTCCTGGTCACTGATAGGCTGGGAGCTCGCCTCGCAGTAATGACGTCACCGCATTGCACGCTCCCAGCCTATAGAGAATGGGAGCAGCAGCATCGCGGAGAAGGGGGGATCCAGACAGTCTTGGGGCCCCGGACAGAAGGTTGTCCAGGGACACTAGTCTGTCCGGGCCCCTCACAACTGTACCGGCCGTACCCCCCTGATGGCGGCCCTGTCTGTATCTAGTAAGTTTTATGCTGCAGTTTTAATTAAGAGAGTTTTTATTCTGCTACGTTGAATTTATGCGCACAGAATCCATACTGTTCGACAGTTCTTACTATTATGCTTAATTTGTTCTCCTGAATTCGTATGTTGCCCAGCGATGTGGAATTTGTGGCCCCATGTAATTAACTACCTTTGTCATGTCTAAGTCAGGGTTAGAATGTGGATGTATGATACACATGTGTCAATGTTTCAAATCACCAAAGACTTTATATATGTGCTAAACTAGGCCTCAGTATTTTCAGAGGTGGAAAGGGTGTTTGCCTATGGACAAGGGGGGTGTTGTCTCGTTAATATGGCCGTTTCATGAACAGATCGAGGTTCAGTTTGGGTTATTTAGGGACATGACCTATTTTGTTACAATTTTCTGAACGGGAATGTAGTGGGGTTTGTGTGAAACAATTTTACATCCTTTTAAACTTATATACATGACTTCACCGGGCTTTCAGTAACAAGTCGGCTCATGTAAGCGTACACGTGCAGGGACTGGCCGAACGAAGAGGTAAGTTACCTGTTACTGACGCATGACAGCATCGCGGAGCAGTCTCGGACATATTCTTTGGTAAATTGCAGGGATAAATGACTTATAATCAGACATATACGGATACAAACCTGCACCATCGTCCTGCTGCATTCTCTATACTAGATACAATTCCATTCTGCAGCTTTGAATCGTATCCCGTGGCAACAACAGGACTGAGCAGCACAGCAAGAGGATTGTAAGTTGCAACAATGTATTTAGTAAATATTACATGAGGACAAATGCACAGTCATCTGTAGCTAGAAATCCCCTTTAACTGGCCTAAAAATAAATGATTATACTTCATTTTAATAAGCGTTTCACATATATCTTGGAATGCTTTATACGGTTTAGTATACAGCATCTAGTTATTGGTTTGTAATACACATTTGACAGTATATATTGACGAATAACTAATTATGTAATCAATACATACACATCAAATAATGCTGCATCAATTATTTGCCTGCAACATTATTGCAAACCTGAGCGTTAGTTCTGCACACACATATGTTTACGTGTTCATATGGTGACATGGTTGCTAACACGTGAATGTAATGTAAACTGTATTAATTCAGCAGCATCAAGGTCATCTGAAATCTTTATACTTGTGCTACTGTTAAACTCAAGGCCACCTACCCACCCGGGAGATTTAATGTGTTCCATCACAGTCTAGTATCTGCCTCTGTCAATAGTCATTTCTTTCCATACACTCAACTCCCCCCGTCTTTACGTTTGAATTTTTCCCATTAATTAAATCTTGCCCAAATTTCCTGCTTGTAAATATTATTATTGGTATCATTTATTTTTACAGCACCATGATCGATAAAGGACTCTTTGTGGCTGGATCATGTAGAAATAATTTATTGTAGAAATGTATTTCAATCAGAGATGCAGGCACCAATGTATAATATGATATTAACTTATCGTGTTACATTGGGATGTGTTTTGTGTGGAAGTGTCATTGTTTGGGTTTGTAACTTTGCTAGAGGAAGTCTGTTTGCTGATAGCAGGAAATGCTAAGTAAGTCTTTGTGTGAAGTGACAAACATCTGTTTAGTCTGAATACCCAGCATGGGGCCGCTGCCTGGCTGTCTGGCGTGGCTGCATCTCAGATAATGCAAGCATCAAGTTTTAGCACATAACAGAGAAGTGTAAATATTGTTAGCTTTGCATTGCATGTAAATCCATGTTTGGGAACCATATATCGTATCCTGATACTAAAAATAACTCAGACCTCAGAGGGCTGGCTTACCCTGTGAGGCCCGGTCCAAACTGTATAAAAAGAGAGACCTTGTACACTGAAATGTATCGTAATTCTTGTTCCATCTGACCTGATCACGGGTACCTTCAATCAGTGTGACTGCAAATAAACATCACTTGCTTCAAAGACCTGCTTGAAAACGTCTTCCGTGCTGAAAATCCTGTGACCTACAGATTAGACCCAAAATATAATCCGTTTCCAGCTGTTTCTGAGGTTTGAACCTAGCTTCCCAGCACCACCGCTCTGCCTTGTACCCAGCAGCTCTGGCCAGTGTGATAGACCAGGGGGGATCCATCCACAGTAACCCTGATCCATAGTAAGTCGTCAGGGGTATCAGCCCAGGTACACCAGGAAAGGGGTACCCTAACAGCGACAGTTACCCACAATAAACCTGGTATTGGATGCCAGTAAGGAGTCCAGTGATGGCAGCATTGTAAGCCCCTCCTACTGCAGTTAGAGGGTGCATTTTGGATAACGAAAGGGAACGGTGGCAAAGTGAGCCCAGATGGTTCCCAGCAACAACAGACAGGGTGGCACAGGCGGTCCGTCCAGTCACAGCAACCAATCTGATTCTAGCTATCATTTCTCTAGTACACTCTAGAAAATGATTGCTAGAATCTGATTGGTTTCCAGGGGTAACACCTCCAATTTTGCTTTTTAGAAGCTTTGACAAATCTAGTCCTTAATCAGTTACTTTGGCACCGCCGTATTAGCCAGCAGCCTGGCACTGCATCTAGACACAGGCCACCCAGCTCCAGCCATTATAAATGACTCTCAGTGTGACCCCCCCCTCCCCCCCCTGTTCATCCCCCAAATTCCGCTGGGAATATTTAGCACCGAATCACAGTAATTTGCAGAGAGCAGCGTGACAGACACTTCCCTCAGCTCCTGAGGTGTCAGCTCACAGCCCCCCGCTGTGCTCCGCACTCTCACACTGTTGTACAAAACCACAGATTAACCTGTCAGATGAGCTGATCAAATGGAAGAACTACATAACGGAACCGGAGCTGGTGGTGACTGAAACCTGCCGCTCATGTTGTAGACCAGAGAAACAAACTCGGATTAGATGTTGTTATGTAAAACCACATAACACAGGAATATAAGTCCTCTCACAGAACATGCACTTCAGATAAAACATATTAGGGATTTACAGACCAGAGAAACGTAGAGACAAGAACACATCTTACTGTGAACATGCACCGGAGATAGGAGAGACCCGCTAGATGCAGCCACTAATCTGGGTCCTGTCGCTAAGCGCTGGACCCCATCAAATGCAAATAAGGAAAGCAGTACTGTGCGCGCTTTAGGGGCCTATTGATGAAGCCCTGAGCCATACGGAAACTGAAACTTCCGCATGGTTTAGGAATTTATAAGTAAAATATTCATTTAAGAACAGCCTAACGCATCTGCAGTTTGCTCCCGAACCGTTTACCACAAACGGCCTCTGCGCAATATGCGACTCTAGGTCAGAAACCGTTGTCTTCAGTAGATAAAAGTCATTGTCAGCCTATCGTGGCACTGTGTCCGATAGGAGGCAATTGGCCAACTGAAAAGTCACCTATCATCGCTGTGATGACCGATGTTAGTTAACGGGGTAAAAACCCATTAATTATTAAATAGACCCCTTAGACTTCTAAGTAATGGGTCCTACAGTGGGTTCTAGGAGCCACCTGGTGTCCTAGGATGACAAAAATCCTCTTGAGATAAAAAAAAGAGGAATCCCGTTTAAAGTTATGTGACCATCATCCTAACTTCTAATAGTGGAAAAAGAATTCTAAGCTAAAACTTAACAGTCTTAATTCTGAATCTTAGATACAGAAAAGTTCCCGACTCATGAAATAAGAAGCGATCGCCCTGAATCTGTCCAGACAGAGAAGTGGGCGATGTGACCCAATGTGATGCCACTATCTGCATCCTGCCGTCCCCTTGTCAGCATTGGTGATGTGATTTGCGTCACTGAACTTCACCCCCCCACTGCGCGGTGGCACAATTGCCAACATCTCGCATTGGGTGGGGCATAGACTCCGGTCTCGTCGTTAGGTCTTCACCACCCTCAACTTGCTACCGTCTCCGTCTCCCAGACAGTAGGACTGACAAGCTGTCAGCTGTGTTATACAGAGGCTGAGCTGTCGCCCTCTTTGGCACATTCACATTTTATTAAAGTAAAGTGGAAATCATTGGTGCACAGATAAAAACACTTTTGTATTGTTTTGAGCAGAGTATTTTGTGTTGAGCACTGGTAAGAACTGCCTAACAAATTGATTGATTTGAATTGATTGATTTTGTTTCCATGATGTAAGAAAACAAAATGGGAAGAAATCAGTAAATATTGTCTATAGCCAACGTATCTCTAAAATGTACTTAAATCCTCAAGTCTGATCTTACCCAAATGTTCTCTTTAGACCATAATCCCACCATAACCCTCAACTCAAGTTATACAACTTTCCCAAATCCCAAGAGACGTCTAATTCTGTCTCTCCAGATTCTCGCAGTCTTATTTGTACAAGCGGTTTGGTCTTATTTCAGGGGTACGTTGCACCTTATGTTCTGTAAATGACTACGAGGTCCTTGCCTGGCCCCACTAATGCATTAAAGTATCTCAGGGGCCGACACAGAGAATGGTGAACATTAGGCCATTTGTCCATTTACAAAAAGACTGTGAACCTGCTAATTCCTAAATGCCTCTACAAATTTTCAGCCTCAATCCCTTAGAGGTCAACTGGCCGCATGAAATCTCACTTTGGCACTTGGTTGGCGAATCTGTTGCGGTCTCCATTCAGCACTGAGCCGCCCACATCCATCCGTCTGCTTCCATCAAATGGCGCTAAATTGGGCTCCTCCTGCAAATTCCACAAAATTGGTTGCAAATACAAAAGCAGAAAGAGTGTTTGTGCAGCAATCCTACATAGGTAGTTTTCCTTCATTGAAATTTGAGCACGTAAACTAGAATGGCCAACACAATATACTATTTATATATATATGTGGTAGCATTTTAAAATAATTACCGGTTCTCCGCACTCTAATTCTTGTGGCCCTTCACGTAGTCAAGGACATCACTTGTAGATACACAGCAAAGTATCACTAGAATGGGAACAAGCTCTCTCTCTGTCTCCCCTGAAGGACGTCATTAATTTGTAAGTGGCTTTTTCCTGTTTCTGAATGAAGTGTACATTTACTCCAAAGTGCATGTTACCTTCAATTTGCTGCAGGGCTGGGGAATTATACCGCATAGAACTTTTACAAAAGCTTTTACCAAAGTCATCGCCAGTGAGACCTTTTCTCTGTCTGTTCACTGAGCTGGATGAACGGGGTCGGTCCTAGTTGATAATAAATATATATATACACAGCAGGATGTTAAAGCTTTTTGCATCAGACGTCAGTGGTCTGCAGAGACAACCTCTGGTCCCTGAGCCTGCACTCTTTCACTCATCTCAAACTCTGATAACAGACAAAGAATTTCATGTCCCCGACTGCAGGAAAATGATATTTCATACAAACTGCGGATTAACTCAGGAGCGCTAGAACAGAAACATGAGTTTGGCTTGTCTTGAGGATGATGTATCGTCAAATAGGAAAAAAAAACACAAAGCAGTCGCACTAGGACAAATTGCCAACCTAAATATAAGGCATGGATAAATCCCAAGAGCCAGGTAGCCATGACATCGGAATATATAACTTTTTGGGGGAATATTCTATGATCCTTAACAGAAAGAGCATCTTTCCTGGCTCCATAAGTGTCCAATGTACTTCATAATCTTTTCCTTCATGCATTTATGAAAAGTGGTGCAAAGGATAAAGGTGGTGTTGCCAATAATACGAGATTCTGTCACAATTCTATCCCAGCTTAATTTTTTTTAAAGAAAACGCAGATAGGGATCACTGCGGAATCTTTAAACAATGCAGACATTATATCGTACAACAAACAAATTGGAGGTTTTATTTATTTTAAAGTTTAAGATATTCTGCAATATATATATATATATATATATATGGTGATTCAAAAGTCGCAGTACACCCTTTTATTTCAAAAACTCTACAGGAAATTGGGAAACCTGAATACTCCAGTAAGGTATGGGTGACGTAGTCTATCTTTTACGGTATGTACCAAACATGGGCGCCATCATGAAATTGGCCAATTGGCCCAATTTCTGTAGAGTTTTTCAAATAAAAGGGTGTACTGCGACTTTTGAATCACCCTGTGTGTATATATATATATATATATATATATATATATATATATATATATATATATGTCATGCAATAGTTGGAACAGACAGAGAAATGAATTGGGGGAAAAATACGATGTCAACAATATTAAATGGGTTCTTCAACAAAAAAAAAATATACCATCTCTCACCAACCTATCTATGTTCATCATAAAGTTCATGTTTTAAAAACATTTCCTAATTTCCTACAAGATCCTGTACGGTAACCTGCATGGTAATGGTTGTGAAGGGGTCTGCAGACCGCTGTTTCCATGCAGCTTCACTTTAAGTGGAGTTCAATGAAGCAATATAAGAAAACTAAACAGCAGATACAATGGATGATCCAAAGCTAATGTAACGGTCCCACGCGACTCTCTTACCGGCTGTTAACGCGGTACGACAGGCTGAGCCGTAACCAGACTCAGAGTAGGACAGTTAAAGCCGTCAGAGATCCCAGAACATCCAACAAACATCCGGTTTTTTTTTTGTTTTTTTAAATGACCTCATTGAACTTCGCTCAGAACAATGTTATTTATGCAGACGTCCCCGTACTACTCTGCTGTGTGACAAGAGACACGTCACCTGTCCACATTCTCACTGACGGTTAAGGTAAGTAAACAGATATATAGTATTATGAAGCTTTCACCAGGAATGCACGCAGAGGTGTTTTGTTTCATTTGTTATTTTAGTGGGTGGGGAGGGGAGTTACAGGTGCCTGGGAATAATACCTGTAATGTTTTGTACTGTACAATATAGCTCTATATATATATACACCAGGGAAGGACTGTTATATACTTGTTGTTTTATTGGTATATACGGAGTATACTTAGACCACGTTAAGCTGGCAATTCATAAACATACGTTTGGAACGGTGTATTCTGTGTTATATCTGATTTTGGCCTCTTCAATCAGACTTCATAGAGTCTTATTATAACATAGATATCAACTGAGGTTTTACGATCTTAACCAAATTACTCTTTCATAGTTTAATGATGCAGCTTCTATAGAATATAACAGAACAAGGCCCGAAAGAGCCATAATTTTACTAAACCTGCTTACATGGCCTTACCAGCCCATAATCTACCAACTATGAGCTTCTTAGCCATGGGAGTACCCTCGTTTTATCTCGGGAAAGAGTCATTTCCAGGATAGATACAAGATCATCAATGTGTGGAGCAATGAGAATAAAATTTAGAATAATTTAAAGAAGTTTTATGCAAAGGAGACAGACGTTTTATACACTGAATAAGCCTTCAGCCAATCAAATCACTGGGAGCCGGGGGGGGGGGGAGGGGGGGGTCACTGAGGTGAATGCTGAATGCCTCTATGCTGTGCGGTTCAGGTCATCAAAGAGCTGCTTACACAGTGTTGGTACCCGATGCACTTTAACGGGCAGAGAGAGCATTACAGAAGTAATATGTCTCAATTTATATATATATTTCTAATAATTTGCACAATGACAGGCAATTAAACAATTGCGAACATGCAGAAATATCCCCGTTACATAATCACTGTTAGGGATATCCAGATATAACACGAGGGGGGATTAAATAGAGGTAGCTGGTTCTTGTTGCACGTTATCCGAAATCCGCTAGATTCCCGGAGATCCGTCTCACGCCTGACGGATCCAGCCCGTGTCTTCAGATCCACAGTCCTCTCACACAGAACACATAACATTCATTATTAACTCGTATCAAGTACAAGGAAGCGTTATGCTGCCCACCCCCCCTCGCTCTGCGCGTTCTATGCAGAAGGTTAATAACACCATTAAACCGATATCATTCATAAACTAATTTGTGGTTTTGTCAGCCCAGCAGAACCTGACCCGACTGAAGGAGACGTGAGGTTCATTTATCTCAAGCAAATATTCCAAAACTACTGAAAAGCAATCTCATCGAGGGTCATTTACAACTGCGCAAAAGTGCAAACACGCAGCGCAAATTCTCTTTTGTGATGTCAAGCGCATATCAGTGCAACAATAAAAATGTAAATGTCTTTATGTGGCTAAGTCAAAGTCTAACTCCTTAGGACAAGCAAAGAAAAGGAGTACATTTTCTCCTGGACAAAACATGTTACATACAAGGGTGCAAATTAGTTTATTATTTTGCACATAAGATAAATACTGGCTGTTTTTCATGTAACACACAAATACTTGATAGCTTTATTTTTACACTGAAATGTAAAGTTGAACTAGGACATGCCCTACCCCAACTATAAATCTGTCCCCACATTTAAAATTTTACCTCCCCCTCCAATGCAACATGGTTTTGCCCAGGTGCAAAGTTACTTTTTTTATTTTTGCTGTGCTCTCCTTACTGGATCAGTCTCACAATCTCACTCTCATGCAGAGTCTGTTGCACAATTTAATAACTACAATCCAGGAAACGTGATTGAGCCAAAACAAAACCGTCAAGAGGGAATTGGCGAAAATCACTCCTGACCAGAGCGCAAAGTTCACAAACAACAACGCTAAAAGATTTGAAATCCTTGGGCCAAAATGCAGTTACCATATATTAACCAATAGGGTATGAATACTTATGTCAGTCTTTTATTACTTTAGCGTGAGGTTTCCTTAAATAAAATACATATAATTAACATATTTTGAATTGAATGAAAGTAGTGTTATTATTCAGCAAGCGGGTCGTTATAACAGGATAATACTTCAGCGACTGTCTTTATAGTTGTTACACCATACGGGGGATACTTCTGTCATCCTATGATTTAAGACAGCATGATAGCGTGACGGGTATTAGGGCAGAACAGAGAGGGCAATATCTCTAGGTCTCCATCTTTATAAGTGGATTCTTGAACTGCGCTTAGTTCATATTTGCCAACTTTTCTTCGTTAGCTTCAGGGAGATCCCGGGGGAGGTGGGCGTGCGGGGGCAGGACTTGACAACGCACATCATTTTCGCAACACCCCCTAAACGATTGTCACAATTTTGGCCAATTACAGCAGGGGGCGGGGCTAAGATGATGCAATATTTGCGTCATTAAGCCTCCCCAACTTATCTATTGCGGGGGCGAGAACCGGGAGGTTGCCCAGCTCTCCCGGGAGCCCGGGAAGTCTCCCAAAACTGCAGGAGTTGTAGAAAACTATGCTTAAAGAAAAGCAGCTAATGAATCTCTAGAGACTGAAGTGTCTTTTACATTCCTGTCTCCATTACTGAAGTCATGTTCTCTTACCTGTCAGTCTTTCATTAAATCTTGGTCTCCATGAAAATGGCCACCTCCATAGGCATCAATACATGGACATAGGACACAATTTCTGAACTGTGTCATCATGCCACAGATGGCGAAACCAACCACGACTTGTACTGGCTCAGCATCAGGGAGAATGCCAGACTCTTCAGGGAGTGAGAGAGATCACCCCTATTTCAGGGAGTCTCCCTGACATTCAGGGAGAGGTGGCAAGTATGGGTTAGTTCCAGTATAAATTCAATATTTTTCAACCTGTACTTAATAGTTTTTATATTGTTATTTTTTCATACATTATTACTATGTACTAATTGAGGTGTAATATTTAACATTCGTAGCTACATGGTTTATATGACGTTATTTCCGTTATCCTGTACCGTTACCACATCTGAAGCTGATGAATTGTGTTTCTGGGCGAATGAGAAATGTTGTCAGCCCTGCAGTCAGTGACGCTGTGAATACGATGGAATCCTGAGTTATGTCGGTGCAGGAAACATTGATGTCACCTGCAGTGTCTGTAGCAACGTCTATGACATTTGTTACATTTGTAACAAGTGTCTGAGATCAATCACTGCACAGTTCTGTAAGAAAGAT
This sequence comes from Mixophyes fleayi, assembly GCF_038048845.1. Classification (NCBI taxonomy): domain Eukaryota; kingdom Metazoa; phylum Chordata; class Amphibia; order Anura; family Limnodynastidae; genus Mixophyes; species Mixophyes fleayi. The sequence goes on from NC_134409.1 coordinate 4,141,976, forward strand.
GTCTGGAAATATCTGTACGGTAACAAGTTTTATATATAGACCGAGCAGAGTGCGTTCAAATGCAAAAAGGTGCAGATTTCAATCCCTCCACTAGGAGTAAGACCCTTAAGGTCCCAAACTCCTGGAACCAGAATGTTCAGCTTCACATAAAAAAGATCTTACAAGAGGATCAGGAGATGGGAGACAGAACACCTCTCCCCCTAGATCATTGGGCTCATAAGGGTCCAGCGATCCCCTCAAGCCAAAAAGATAGAAGAAAATACAACACGTAAGAAAAATTAGAGAAAATTAGCAAATAAATAAAGCATACTAGCCAACTCTCCCGGAATGTCCGGGAGACTCACACAATCTGGGTAGGTCTCCCGGAAGAGCAGGCAATTCTCCCGCATCCTGCCCACTTCCTAATGAAGGATGGGAGCCTTAATGACACGATTTGCGGCACTTTGGGCCAGCCCCAGAAACAGCGGGGGTGGGGCCAAAATGACGTGATTGCCCATGCCCCGCCCCTTCCCCCTCCAACCCCCGCTCCCCTATCCTGGATCCATAACGCAATGTTGGCAAGTATGAAATAAAGAAGTGCCCCAACCTCATTATGAATCTTCAGCGGTGGATCTGGGTAAAATAAGTGGAATGGAATAAATCATTATTTACTAAAAGTGCCCCAAGGTGCAAATCTGCACTAAAATCTTATCAGCCAATCAGATGCAGGAATTTGCATCACATATTTTCTCACCACATAACTGCACGTGTCAGATGGAGCCATTAGCTGATGATTTTACTGCAGATTTGCACCTTTGAGCAATGTTAGTAATGCTGCCTCGCTCGTCTGTCTGTAATAAACATGCCTGATATGCATAGAATTACTATTCCTGTTTATTGGGTCTTTCTGGACAGGTTATGGGAACAACCGAGACAGAGAAAAACAAATGAATAAAAACATTTACAGTTTGATTCATTAACCCAAAGGAAATCATCAGCAAATAAGCCCAAAGCACCACTGTAATCTATGCTCCCATTACAGCGATTTCCCCGACATCTGATTGGCTGGTTATAGGGAAAATAAATCTTACCATGAAGGCAAAAGACAGCTCAGTGTTCCACTGATATTCCGGTTCTGTTATAAAGTATCATCGTCCTCCTCCCTCCAATGTCATCTCGTAAAGGGCAAAAATCTGTGACCCAGGGGTGGATTAAGGATTCAGGTCGCCCTAATCTAATACACCCATATTACCCCCTCGCCATCTAGGGCAGGCTGATTTTTGGTAGGTAAAAACAAACTCGTCCTTAATTTAAAACCCAGTTTGCTTCACCCCCCAATGCCCACTCAAGGATAACTCATTGTCTTCAGCCTTTACCACGGGACTACGCCAAGATTAAAACATTAATGTGTTTTTCGTTCATGTTTTCTTTTTACTTTGAAGAAGAACTATTCTCTAATATTTCACAATGAATTACAGTTTATACCTTTCCCTGTCACATTTTTTCACCCCAAAATATTTTAGACACCCCCCCAAAAGCCTTGCACCCTAGGCTGCATCCTAGTCAGCCTGTTAGATATTCAGGCCCTGCCGTGACGGCAGTCATCTGCGTTACTGGGACATCACTGACCCGCCCCTGTGTATGAACCAGGCTCCACCACTCTGCACTGCTGCAAAGTAAGCCTACAAATCTGTCCCTCACTCTGTGTCTGCTCTGATATAGAAGCTCCTCCCTCCCGACATGGGAACATGCTGTAGAACTGTAAAACAGCACAGTGGACCTACTTATTTATGTATACACTCCAGATATTTCATGTATGTTATGCAGCTCAGTAATACACAGCAATTCAGATCTATTAATATCATTTAGTGACTTTACTTCCTCTTTAAAGAGTTTCTGTTATATGACAAATATGTTGCTATTTGGAATGTTTTTGTTTGTTTACCAAGTTAAGTTGCTGAAGCTCTAAATGTGTTTTCTCATATATCATCGGCTATCTGTACCCCAGAGTGATCCATCTTCTCGTTGCAGGGTTGTATAAGAAACACAGCCCAGGAGTCTTTCATGACACCTCGGAACAGGTTGATAAACTGCCAGACTTGTTCCCTGACACTAAAAAGGACTCTGGAGGGGTCCCTAGCAATACTGACTTTGCTAGGGAGGTGGGTTTGACTAGAACCAGCCTGTTAAAGCTCATAAAACAGGAGGTTCATTTGGAGACATATTTGGGGCCTGGAAACAGCCTCGGTGTCCTCCGTCTCTCACCCTGGCACAATTCCCGGCTGTACCAGAAGGCCCAGGAGGAGCGCAGTGAGTGTATAACCCACAGAGCGCTGTTCATTTCTATCACGTACACTGTGGGGGACAACACTTCCAAATTATAACACGGATACGGTGCTCACAGCAGAACACGTCCCCATAAATTGTAGTAGTTAAATTCGTTTGTTCCAGGCTCTTAGGGTTACTCCGCCAACGAGGGGAGGAAGCGAGTCCTGTGCCTCATATTACTATTCTGCAGGGAGTTCCGTGCTGCGCTGCAGACCGTTCATTCAGCCCAGCCGACCGCTGCGCTCTCCTTCAGCAAAAAAATAAATATAAAAGCAGTAACACTATCATACACTTCCAGACGTCTAAGCATAAACCCAGAAAAGCCCCTCTGGCTGTAATCACAGCTAGAAACCAGCAGCCATAGGGGGCAGCCCGAGGGATCTCACACAAGAGGGGTCCCAAGTACTGTTACGCGGCAGTGGAAGGTAAGAGACATAGCGTAGCTCCCTCTTCATACCGCTGCCCGTTACAGCGCCACCGTCTTACCACCAACTTGTATGTTCTGTCCATGGAACTGCATTAAAATGTAATCATTCTAGTACAGCTACACTTTATAACACTCGTTTTGCATGTTAAGCTGGTGTTCTAAGAAGTCAACGCTGTATAATTATTCTATACAGACTATTAGACTAAAGAGGTTAGAGCTTCACGAGAGAATATAACGCAGGTGATTTATGAAGCATGCTCAACGCAAAACATCTCGTTTCTGCACCGTTGCGCTTGGATAGACCGCACAGCGTACTGCGAGGTGCGTCCCACTTGTCTGCGTTCAGGAGCCGCCTCTGCAAAGTAACAGTGCAGCTCAATGTAGAGGAGGAAAATTTTTAGGAAGTGCCCTGTCCAGTTTGTCCACACTGGAGTTGGTTGAGGATTTAAGGGAGGGGGCAAAATGCCTGTTTTTTTTTATATTTTGTTAGTTTACAAGGGGCACTGTGCTTGGGAACTACTTTACTCATTATCAGAGTATAATAAGGCCAGATCTCTTCCACCTCTAAGCAGGGGCAGAATTCATGTCCTTTTGTGGAGTGGAAATGACCAAATGCCCCCCTCTTGCTGCATAGCAAAGAACTCCCGTGTACCTACACCCTCTACAAGTCATTACCTCATCATAATCTCTCTCTGCAAAATTAGATCTACTTTCTGCACAGCTCCAGAAAAAATGGGGTGTCAGTCCTGCTGCTCCTTAAGCTAGTGCCCAAATTCTCCCTCCTGCCAGGGCAATCTTCTAGGCCGATATCTTGCTCCAAAAATCCAAGCACCTTGGTGAAAATCAAGGAACCAGGTGTAAAGCTGCACTATGGAGCTGTAGTTTAGTCTCTTCTTAGAAGAAATATAGTACAGAATTAATACACAAGTATAACATGGTAAAGTATTGTTCTCAGGCCAAGCTCTGCAGCAATGGTCTTTAAGCTAGGTTGGGTATCAGACGTAGCCTAGGCTGCCTAGTGCGGGCTCTGCTCCATATATCGGCAGCGACGCTGCATAAAATGCAATCAGATACAAGGCTCTTGAGAAAGGAGCTCCTTGTCCGAAGAGCTGACAATATGACGTACGAGGTGAGACATACGGAGGCGTATATGGGCAGCACGGTGGCGTAGTGGTAGCACTTCTGCCTCACAGCACTGGGGTCATGAGTTCAATTCCCAACCATGGCCTTATCTGTGTGGAGTTTGTATGTTCTCCCTGTGTTTGCGTGGGTTTCCTCCGGGTGCTCCGGTTTCCTCCCACACTCCAAAAACATACTAGTAGGTTAATTGGCTGCTATCAAAATTTACCCTAGTCTCTATCTGTCTGTCTCCCTCTCTGTCTGTCTGTATGAGTCTGTCTGTGAGTGTGTGTCTATATTAGGGAATTTAGACTGTAAGCTCCAATGGGGCAGGGACAGATGTGAATGAGTTCTCTGTACAGCACTGCGGAATCAGTGGCGCTATATAAATAAATGGTGATGATGATGATGATAGAAGATAAGTGTAACCCTATATGCACCTCTAATTTTGTTTATAAATCACAGGGGGCCCTGGTATTAACCATGATGGTAACTCAAACAGTAGAAGTTCAGATTTTGAATGACTGAAATGGTTTTTGAAGGAGATAATCCCAATGATAAGTAGCTTTATGAGAGAAAGGTATAAGAAAACCAGTTTGGGGAGGGGGGCGGGCCCCTCATTCCTTAAAAGGTTTACAATTTAACCCTCTCAGGATGTGGACCACTGCCTCTGAGCCAGTATTACTATGTGTCGCCCTACAGGATGGAGCAGTGACTATTTCTCCTTCTTCCTCTGCTCTGCAATTATTAAGCATGAAGCCAGCTGACAAAAGCGCGGCGCGGCTGCTTTGTGTGGGGAGCGCTGTCAGGACGTGTACATTAAAGATAATTGTTGCTATTGACATTATCTTCTTTGTATTCTACACAGACAACAGCCGCAATGCATGGATGCACCTCGGTACTGAATCTTTGGAAGGGAAATTGTGTTTTTCCAGCTGAAGATGATTTTTAAGAGCCAGGCTGCAAACAGTTAAAGCGCTGCCATTACTCTGTGTAGGACTGGTTCACTGGCGACTCAGCGGGAGCTAAAACAGCGTTTAATCCAGTTGTTACCTGCTGAAACACACTCGTGCTGCCCTCATTTCCCCAACGGATCTGGCTAAGATGAAGCAGTAATCACTAAGTGTGGGAGCTTCTCCCCAGCCTGACTTATTACCAGTATTGAATAAAGGTACCCGAGCTTATTACAACATAACAAGGCATAAATTGTATGGGTAGGAAGAACTGAGACGAGCCTATCAGTGAACACAGCTACATAAAAGATATGTTACATAAAGTGTAACATTAATATTCTGTAACAACCTGGAGCTTCCTGGCAATTGGACAACCAGAAATGAGCAACTCCTGTTTAGGTGACACAATGTAACTCTCAGAATTGTGTTTTCTTTTCTTTCTTTACTGAAACTGTAGTGAAGATAATTTCACTAGATAAACGCAACAGTATTCGAAAAACCATAACACAATATAGTGAACAGGTGATTGTTTGACACCAGGGGGTATATTTACTAAACTGCGAGTTTGAAAAAGTGGAGATGTTGCCTATAGCAACCAATGAGATTGTAATTATCATTTATTTAGTACATTCTACAAAAATGACAGCTAAAATCTGATTGGTTGCTATGGGCAACATCTCCACTTTTTCAAGAGGATGGCCCAGGAAACCGCAATCTATCATTCACAGGGCTTAAATCCTGACTCACACTAAATGGCATTACCTCGGTGGGGCATTTCTAGGACGTGAAGTCGCGCTTAATCCCTGTTCATCCATTACCGAGGATGGAGGATAAATCTTCATTGGATAGCAGCTCCTAATGTAATAAAATGCTAAGAAACAAGAATCATTCTCGGTGACGACCCCGCTCGGTTATGAATCCGGCAGAATGGATATAAATGATGGTACAGTCAGGGTGGCGCAGTCTAAGCTGCTGGACGAGACTCTTTACGGACTGGAATTCATTAATATGCTAATTAACGAACCGCTTACACTGGATTTAGATGTCATAGTCTATTAGATATATACTCAGATGATACAGGTATGAGGAGCATCATTATTATATTATAAATTCTAAATGGAATGCAAATCTCTCTCTATATCTATGTACACACATATAGACCTCGGTAACAAACCAAAATGAGTAACATACAAAAATGGTGCAGGGGTATTATATATATAATATATTTTTATTATTATTATGAAAAACAGGACATCCAAGGGCTCACATTCTAAGTGGAAGGGGGCACAGCTGAAACAAGGGGAGCGAGTGTGGCTCAGAGTGGTGATTAGGACAGATGTGAGGGTGCATTAGTGTGAATAGTAACATCAGGGATAAAGTAAGCTTTAAAAAAAGAGATGGGTTTTTAGAGAATGTATAAAGATTTGAAGACTGGGAAAGCCTGTTTGGGCGTGGTAGGGAATTCCATAAGTAAGGAGCAGCACGGCAGCATGGGAGAAGTATATAATATATATATTATATATATATATATATATATACACACACATAAACATATTTATCTCTCGCTCTCTCTATACATATATATATAATCTATCTATCCACATGTATGTGTGTGTGTGTGTGTGTGTGTGTGTGTGTGTGTGTGTGTGTGTATATATATATATATATATAGTGGTTGAGACGACATTTAGAAGTGATGGTATAAAATTGTAATGGGAATGTAAGTGGCTTGAATGTGTTACAATAAAGGCAGTAGGAGAAGTGATGGTATCACATACCCCCTTATACCCCCCACTTCCATCACTGTATATATATATTTATAAGGAAAATGAGTAACTTTGCACCTTGACAAAACCATGTTGCATTGGAGGGGGAGGTACATTTAATATGTGGGGACAGATTGGGGTAGAGCATGTCCTAGAGCAGGCCTGTCCAACCTGCGGCCCTCCAGATGCTGTGAAACTACAAGTCCCAGCATGCCCTTCAAGCTAACAACTGGTTGTCTACCAGCAAAGCATGCTGGGGCTTGTAGTTTCAAAACACCTGGAGGGCCGCAGGTTGGACAGGCCTGTCCTAGAGTAACTTTAAACTTCAGTGTAAGAAAAAAAAAGCTATCAAGCATTTGCGTGCTACATGAAGAAGCAGCCAGTGTTTGATTTATATGCAAAATAATAAACTAATTTGCACCCCTCGCATTGTAACATGGTTTATCCAGGAGCAAATTTACTCTTTTATTCTGCTTTCCTTTCCTTAATGAATCAGGCCCAATATAGACAGTTAGTGGATTTAGCAGCATTCTGTTATTTATAAAAGAAAAATGCCCCCCCACAGGTATAGAAAGAGTGAATGTAGTTACATAACATCTGGGGTAGAAACTACTCAGGGGTCATACTGGAATGAGAGGACCCTTCTCTCACCGGCAGGAAATCTCTGCCCAATAAGCAATAAGAAGCTTCTCTATGTGCTGTTTTGAGGAGTGAGGACGTTTTACTAGATAACCTGCAAGAAATTGCTACTTGAGCCCATTGGGAATATTCGATTCCTCCTCTATCTGTCGCTGGTTCCAGTAAGATAGAGCTCACGTACTCGGGTGTCCCTTAACCAATCTCATGTCCGTGATGTGTTTAATAGATGAACGGAGGTTCGATGGAGATCATTACTCTCTACGGGGGCCGCTGATACAAAGCACATGGCCGAGTTACTGAAGCCAGTGATGGATCAGGGACGGAGTAAATGTATATACAATGTTTTACGGTCATCATTTATATATAAGGAGTCACAGAATCCGTAGCAGAAAGTTTTTATATACAAAATACATCAGGTATTCAGATTGGATGCTGTCAATTCGGACCAGCCCTTCTGCCTTCAGGATTCAGCCACAGATCGGGCCGATCGGCAATGAATCTGTGTCTGGTACTTTAAGACGTTTGAAGAAAAGCCTGAAAGAACACAATAAATTTTCATGTACGAAATCTAATTAATAAACTGAATTCACCCAGAATGAACTCCTACTTGTCCAGCGGACTTGGACAGTTCAGTGCCTACGTCTCTGTCTTTATCGTGCATATGGCAGATTTAAATTAATGATGAGTTGTACACAGGCTTCTCCTACCCATTATTCACAACTTTAATTTTCTTGCTGTCTGACATATCCTGAGATCCATTCATTTTCCTCCATTACGCGGTTTGCAGGTAGAAGTTGGGGTCAGGCGTATGCTGCTCACCAGACCCTTTCTGATGCAAACCACAAACCTCTTTCTGTGCAAAATTAAATAAAAAAAACAACCTACGTAAAAGTACCTAAGTACAAAACACATTCTTACTTAACTGCTGCAAATAGGAAGAAGCCTTTACTGCTAATTGCTATTTTCTGCTTGTCCGATCACATAGGAGCCCGTAACCGGTGCAGTAACATGCGAGAGCAGATATATCGCACAGATAATGGTCTATTTACAAATGACTGAGGCTGTATACTGGGAGAGGAAGTTAGTGTGGAAACGTCATCCGAAATAGTAACAGTAAATACTACCTTTACATGGACACAAAATACCCCTGCTCTTTACATCAGATTGCACCTACAGATTTGCATAAAACGTGGGAACGTTTACTAATCATAACAATCGCAAAACACATATTTACATAACACATTGACATATGCAAGCTAATTACTAGTCCTATAAAACTGCAAATGGCTACAAATGAGTACCCAGTACCAATTTATAGCGCAGGTCATAAAAACTGAGGCCTCGGAAATCTCTCTTTACAGTGATATGCAACAGACAGACCCCGACTGCGGGATGGGGTTGAGGAACAGACAAAACAAAATTGAATGAAGGGGAATGAGGACACAGGAAAATGTCAAATCATATTTCCTAAAATATCATACTTACAGGTGTCCTATTTAGTATGTAAATGAAGTAAAACTTATGACCTGTTGTGTGGATTTAATATCTTCTTTGTAGGACTTTCTGGTCAGAAGTTAGGCCAGGGTAAAACAAACCTGACTTGTAAGTTGTTTGCACTGATAAACAACTAATTTGCATTTACACTAACTTTCTAGTTCTGACATCACAGTGGAAAGGGGGCTGTGGGTACCTGCAGCATGTTTAAAAAAGTTCTGTAACTCAAAGAAATTTGTCACTTTTTTGTGAGTCAATTTGATATTGGTAAGTGCCCTTTTATTTCATGCACTCCCAAACAAGGCAAAAACTGATCAATTGTAAGATCAGAAATAATAACAATAATTATTTATGTTATTTTATTATTTTTTATTTTACAAGATACTATTGCATAATAGCTTTTTATGTCATTTCGTTTGTATCTTAAGCATTGTGGATTATTGTCCATATTAAATTACATTTCATAAGTTCAGGTCTCTGAGTTCTTAAGACATTCACATGTCAGACGTAGCTTGGTATTCTATGCTACAAAGTTGAAATAGATGAGATCATTGGGTTTATGATAACTCTGATTAAAGTAAATTGTGACAGATTAGTTTAAAGAGAGAACTGATGGCTTCCTGAGTAACAGTGTCAGCTCTTCACAAAAAAACTTTGGTTGTGGCATAATTTGGTAAGGCTAAGTTATTGTGTGGGATAGAAAGGGGAAGTTTAATCATTTTACATAGACCAAGTGATTGTTTTTAATTAATCCTTTGTCGCGCACACGTCACGCAGGCTCAGGTGAGTGCTGGATTATGACATATGTTTTATATTTTGTGTGGAAGGGCTGCAGGTTACAAATATATAGCATAGGTTCAAGGGGTTATTGTATTGTTTTTATTGTAGATGCTGTTAAGCAATTGGCTTAATGACACCTGATCTGACCCCCAGCTTATCTCTACTGCGTTAACCAGCATGGATATGAATAATAATGGTGGGCCTCCGCTGGTGGTTGTTATTCTGTGTAATTACACACTGTACGTCATTACATTTCCACAAAAATCGGATGAAAAAAAATAAAAAAATTCCCCCATTTCTCCAGATAGAGGCCGCCTTCCCCTTATACAGACGCTCAGGTTGATGCAGAGAGTTGGCAGCAATTAAGCCCCAAATCGCAGGTGCAAAGTGTATTAACTAAAAAAGATTCAATTGTGGGCATATGCAAAGCTGCCACTCTCGCAAGATATGCGCAGTACAGCGCCAACAACAAAAACGCCCATTTTACGTCACAAACTTATTGCCATGTTTATAACCATTTGTTTTGTTTGCAAAATACGTATTCGCTGATAGGTGTCGATAAATATTCTCTAAAAACAGGAGCAGTAAATCCCTTTCACACTTAAAAAATCAATTTGCTTAATAAACACACACATGCATAATATTTGCATGTGTAAAGAAGAAAGCACCTATCAGCGTCAGCGGAGCGCTCGCAAAAAGCCAATCACAAGTGGTGCGTTTGTGATGGAGACAGTCGTCACTGTCAGCCGCTATCTGCAGCTGACCTTAATAACCTGACAATAATATGTCCTGGACAGATGTCCCTACTTCTCGCTCCCCTCCTCTTCCTCCTTCCCACGGCTCTGTTCTTCTCCCTCTACACTTCCTCTCTCAGCGACCTCCACTCCTTCAGCCACTATTACCACCCCTATGCCTACAACGCCCAAATCTTTCCCCCCCCAACTTCTCACCCTCTTCTCTATTCCGCGTCTCTAACTACCTCTCCTCCATCTCCACCTGGTTGACCCAACACTTCCTCAAACTTAAAATATCCTAATAGAAGCTTATTGTCTCCATCAGTTCACCGATTTCCTGGATAATATCTCTGCTTAGACATAAATGTGTTTTTTGTCTAACACCTCTGGTGCAACGTGAAATAACTTGGAAAATATTCTGAAGTCTTCAGTAACTGGCACTTTTTAATTAATTATCCTAGACCAGTGCTGGCCAAGCTATGTAATTAATGTATTAGTAGAACATTCCAAACGCTGAATTACAACAACTGAAATATGTGTTAGAAAAGAAAAGAGTGAAAAGAGATTTTTTTGTAATGAATATTTTGAATTATTTGTAATCTAAGATGCCTTTATCCACGGTTAATATACTGGCTGTGAGCATACATGCCACAATACCGTGCTTCATGTTTACAACGGAGGAATTAGTTGCTGGCACGCTCTCCCCCTTAACGAGAAGTACTACCTCATTCTTAAGCGCTGGTAATCTCACACCTGTAATTAGGAGCTGGATGCCAGGACATCACTGCAGACATGACATCAGCCTAAAAGCACAAACACCTAAGATTCCCAAATAGAAACTCCCTGAAGCCACTGAATGCCCTGACGTCAGCTTCCAGCAGGTGTGTACAGAACTTCGCTCTCTTCAGCGGAACAATAGCAAACACACAGGTTATGGCAGGTTAGTACTCAGAAGGAGCAAACACAGTTGACAGATTCAATTTCAGCAACACAATAACACACAAGGTAAACAGGCTGGAAGCTGTTTCCAGGAGAAACAAGCCATGTACAGGAAAAACACTGCTCCGTGGACTTGAGAGCGGAGGAGGCGACAGCTCGTGAAATCACATACACAAATACCGGAGAGAAAGCGCTGCGGAACCTGCTTCCACGTTATTGGGAAGGAAAACACCATCACATTTTTCAATTTAAATGTACAAATGGCAGCGATGCAGGAGATTCAGATAAGAGACTGGTAATACGGACTGAACAGCCAGCACGCGCTCAAACTCTAGAAAAGGACTACGGCTCCGATCGGTGACCATGTCATAGGCAAACCGAGGGGGGATCCTAGTGCCTGGAAACCCCCCACCAAGCCTGGGGCACTGTATAATTGAGGTGGCTGGATCCTGCCCCCGCTTCACATGGCTCTGCTCGAAAAAAAGAGAGCTGCGTGCACCTAACAGTAGTGCACGCAGCATTGCCCATGTATATTATGGGGATAGGGAGAGTTGGAGAGCAGCCAAGCACTCTCTAAAATTATAGCCACACCCCCACACGTGCTGGTCACGCCCACTAGTGGCGTGGTGTGGAAACCCCCCTCTGCAAATCCTGCGTTTGCCCCTACATGCGTCTTGTAGGTTAACTAGGTGATGAAGAGTTTATAAACACACAAACTATTTATAAAACTATATAGTTATTGTTGTTTAAATCATGTGTTTCACACTGATTCTTTGTAGGTCTTTCTTTATATCTCAGAATAACCAGGGTATAGACAAAAGGTTGCGTGATGGATTCTCCTATTTCTGTTCAAGAAACAAACAAATTGAAAACCTATCACCAGTGAAAAGTTGCCAGCACAAAAGCTTTTTTGATAGTCTTCCCCTTAGTCATAATACTGTACCCTTGAGAATCAAGTTACTGCTCATTGTCTACAAAAGGCCCAACCCTGCACTGATGAGGCTCAAAGAGGGACACACAGTCGGCCTATAGAACAGTGGTATTCTGAAGTGGGTATGGCAGTAAATCATAGAGCAGATATGTAGAAATGTGACAGTTCCAACTACGGGGATCTTTGTTTCCTTACGGTCACCAGGGAAGAGGTTCAAGTGTCTGTAGCAACGCAGAAAATGTTAATACAGAGTGAAGCATCTATTAATAACTTCTTTATATAAGGCAACCGATATGTTTGATGGCCCTTTAATAACAGAAACAGTGGCAGCCTCTTGTGTTCCTGGGTCTCCCGATTTATATTTGTTTCCGTTACTCGGGGTCAGGTGGATTTCGTCAGTAAGTGGAGCAGCAGAGAGATTTCCTGGTAGCTCTAGAGAAAGGTTTTCAGCCCAAAAGAAATCGATAGACTCAGACATAAATTATGTAAAGAACATTAAAAGCAGCAGAGAAGGTGAGTGCTTTCACCACGCTGTAACCATAATATGCAGGTTTCAAACTTCCTAACTCTTACTATAAATGTTTGATGCGAATTTCCAGCCAATGAGAGGGGGCAGCCGCATAATCTCTGCCAGAGAGGGGAAACAATGTATCTTGTAAGCTTTTAGCCGAGCAAAGGAAACCCCCAGCCCCAGACTGTGGGGGGAATACAGTAAGAAAGCTGCAAAGAGTATTAGAGATGTACACTAAGCTCTACCAGCAGCCACCACAATCCACATCTTGCACTAATCAGACCTAAAACTGAAATAGCTGTATATATATATATAAAACGCACAGCGTCTCTTCTCCGTCTTATTCCCTGGCTGGTTACATTGTGTCCTCTGCACAGAACAATCACTACTTTACAGAAAACAATGTGTGGAGGTTTAGCAGAGGTAGGGGGGGGGGGAGTAGTTGTGGTAACTAAGGGTTTGTTCCCCAAGGAGGGTCAAAGGTGAACCTGTGCTCACTAGGGGGTGACACAATGACAAACGCAGGCATCAGGGTGCTGTTAACAAACATGGCTTATGGATACAACAGGTTGACAAATCGCATCATTTTGGACCCGCCCATAAACGATTGTCACAATTTTAGCCAATTACAGCATGGGGCAGGGCTAAGATGATAATATTTGCGTCATAAGCCCAACCCCCATCACTTATCTATTATGGGGACGAGAACCGGGAGGTTGCCCTGCTCTCCCGGGAGCCCTGCCAGAAATGCGGGAGTCTCCCGGACATTCCGGGAGAGTAGGCGACTATGCGTTAAAGAAAAGCAGCTAATGAATCTCTAGAGACTGAAGTGTCTTTTACATTTCTGTCTCCATTACTGAAGTCATGTTGTCTTACCTGTCAGTCTTTGATTAAATCTTGGGGCTATATTTACTAAGCTGCGGGTTTGAAAAAGTGGGGATGTTGCCTATAGCAACCAATCAGATTCTAGTTATCATTTTGTAGAAGGTACTAAATAGATGAAAGCTAGAATCTGATTGGTTGCTATAGGCAACATCCCCACTTTTTCAAACCCGCAGCTTAGTAAATCTAGCCCTTGGTCTCCATGAAAATGGCCACCTCCATAGGCATCAATACATGGACATAGGACACAATTTCTGAACTGTGTCATCATGCCACAGATGGCGAAGCCAACCACGTCTTGTACTGGCTCAGCATCAGGGAGAATGCCAGACTCTTCAGGGAGTGAGGGAGATCACCCCTATTTCAGGGAGTCTCCCTGACATTCAGGGAGAGTTGGCAAGTATGGCCTAGCTCAGTGTTGGCTAACCTGTGACATTCCAGGTGTTGTGAAACTACAAGTCCCAGCATGCTTTGCCAATATATAGCAGCTTATTGCAGGAAGGGTATGCTGGGACTTGTAGTTTCACAACACCTGGAGTGTCACAGATTAGCCAACACTGGCCTAGCTACTAAAATTTATTCATGCTGGTCCCTGTAGTACCACAAAAGCTTGAGAGCCCAAGATTACCTCTTTAAGTGGCCCACAGGGCTGTGTGCTGTTATAAAAGTGAGCAACTACATAAGTATAAGCCTATTTCCGCTTTCCAATAGACATTTTGTTGGAGCCAAGTGTGTAATACACTAGTCACCAACAAAATGGAAGCTGGATTAAAACACTGGAGAACATTTGTAGACAAATATAGTTTGCATAATGCTGGGGTCTATCTATCCAAATACCTGGGTTTCCTACAGCAATACCACCTTTACTTCTCCTAATGGCAGCAGTGAGATCACCAGGTGAATATTACAGTACATATCAGTTAAAGGAGAGGAGTCCACACAAAATTAAATACACATTGTAGAGAATGGATCTAAAAACACAGCTCCAAAAATAAAAACAACAAAAGTCATGCAGCCACAGCTTACATAAAGAAAAGAAAAATAGACTTTAGTAAAGCATTATAAAATTAAACATTTTAAAAATTATAAAATTATTTAAAATTAAATAATTCTGGTTTTCACCACTCATTTCCTCCAGATTTGGTTGTGCTATTCCAGTCATTGATTTTGCGAGATCCAAGAGGTGCATAGCACAGGTACAATTGGAGGTGAGAGATGGAAGGAAACCTGTGTGCAGAGATGTAACAAAGTAACAGTATTTAATGTGTCCTTCAGACAAATCGGACCACAGGACAGCCCCACCCAAGGAAATTTATGGTCTTCACATCTCTTGGGCATTTATGAATCCCTTCTTTTCAAAGAAATACATATTATTATCGGCTCACCACCAAATATTTGCAGCTCTTTGTCACTCTGTGACCTGCAATGGATCACTGGGACAGAAAGATGTGTGAAATTTCCACACCGACCAACATGGTCTGAGCTGCTTCTGATCTGATGCATCCTGACTAGGTGTTTGGAGCACGTTTAGGGGCTCAAATTGGGTTAAATGAAGCCAGCAAGTTGCAGCACAGTCCCAGTCTGGAAGTGGTGGCGTTCCTGCGGTCTGAACTCTGGCTGACTTCACAGCTCCCACACCTCGGATCAGCAGGGGCTCGGAGGAGAGTGGTACGACAAGGCAGCGAATGTTTGCACCAAGTCAGCGGGAAATGTTTGTGTGTGAGTGTATGCATTAACATCCTTAATGGCGCTGGTGAATGTTGCTGCTAATTAATGAAAACACTCACTAACCCCTTAACGACCTGCAAGAAAGAAAGGCAGCAGGATACACGAGACAGAGACTTTGGGAGGAAGTGGGAGACTGCTGCAGGTTTTATGTTTCCAGCTTCAATATGTGGAATTCATCATTATTTATATAGCGCCACTAATTCCGCAGCGCTGTACAGAGAACTCACTCACATCAGTCCCTGCTCCAATGGAGGTTACAGTCTAAATTCCCTAACACACACACAGACTAGGGTCAATTTTTTGATAGCAGCTAATTAACCTACCAGTATGTTTTTGGAGTGTGGGAGGAAACCGGAGCACCCGGAGGTAACCCACGCAAACACGGGGAGAACCTACAAACTCCACACAGATAAGTCCATGGTCGGGGATCGAACTCATGACCCCAGTGCTGTGAGGCAGAAGTGCTAACCACTGAGCCACCGTGCTGCCCTAATGTCAAATAACTTTTGCCCTAATCCGGTAAAACCAGATGTTTTTGCAGGCTTTAATGCCTTGGGGTCTTTGATGAATAGGCCCATAAGGATTCTGTGTTAGCCATAATTAAGATATCTACCTGGGAAAAAGACCATAAGGTTCAGAAAATGTACAAAAGTTTTAGGCATCTTTTGCCCGAAGTTGATGATGTTCTGACAATTGATCTGTGAATGCGCAGGGACCATGAAATGTTGAACTGTATTCATACATTTGCAATGCACAGAGCGGGGAATACATACATTGAATTGTATGGACTCCTATCTTTAAACGCCATTACGTATGTGTGTAACGTATGGAAAAAAGATAACAACAGTCTGTTACATTGTTGTCTGTTCACACATATGCAATCTATAGAAACACCAAGTTGTAATATGAAATTACTTAAACAGGAAATTAATTTTTGCTCCATGTTTCATATATGAATATTGCACTTTCGGATTTTACTTGGTCTTTAAATTGTCCACCCTGGAACATTTTCCCATTATCTATAAGTAGAAAAGCAAGAAGTTAGTTTTGCAAGATTGGCTTCTAAGCACACAATTACTAAATGTACTTTACAGACTGTAAAGATTCCAGGGTGATTGGTCCACAATGACACTGTTTAATCTGTGCTTTGTTTAAAATAATATTTTCTTTATCCCCCAGAGAGAAAGTCACGCTCACTGAAGATGCCATTCACTCTGGGGAGGGGGTCGGGGTTCCTCCCCCCCTGTCCCTCCAGTATAGTACACCAGAGTTAGAGTGCAGGAGACAGGCCAAGTCGTCCTCATTCCTCACCTGATATCAGCAATGAGAGGTTAAAACAAACATTGCAGGAATATTATTTGGTAAGTGAAGCACATTCCGAAAGAGTTTTCAGAAGGGAATCTGTCTGGACAGTTTGATTAAATAACTCTGGAGAGGTAAGTGTTGGTCTCCGCTGCGCACAATGGTTTAAGTATTACATGTAAAGACATATTTCATAGAATAAGGAGGGGGAACAATGGGCAATGAAAGTATTCGGCCCCTTTGCTGCCAGACGCCTTCTCTGGCGCACTTAAATATTTCATGTTCGTGTTTGGCAGAGCTTCTGTCGGACGTTGCCAATCACCTCATCCTCTGTAAAATCTAGCTAGCAGGGAGTTCAGGATGCCCCTGTTTGATCCAAAGAAGCCTTTCAAATTTGGCCTTGCTTGAGAAAGGGTTCACATCACCCACAATGTTGCTGATGTATGTAGCCTCTTAGACCCAGACATGCCATTATAGTAATGTTTTATTACTCTTACTTTCTATATCTTCCAATTTTTGATTGCTAATCTGTCGCTTGTATGTGAGGTCTGCCATTCCTCCAGTGGTCCCATAATAGGATTATCAGCCTGGGGGATTGGGGTCATCTCAACGCTGATAGGAGCAGGACCATCTGATGGGCAGAGACAATGGTTGTTTGTACCTATTTTTGCAAAATAAAGCAACTAAGACATCAAGGACTATTATTCTCTGTAATGCAGGTTTTCTAGTTTTGCTGTCTGGTGAATGCAGAGGGAACTAGTTGAACATATCACCTCGTTAGTCATCATCATCATTTATTTATATAGCGCCACTAATTCTGCAGCACTGTACAGAGGACTCACTCACATCAATCCCTGCCCCATTGGAGCTTACAGTCTAAATTCCCTGACATACACACAGAGACTAGGGTCAATTTGATAGCAGCCAAATAACCTACTAGTATATTTTTGGATTGTGGGAGGAAACCGGAGCACCCGGAGGAAACCCACGCAAACACAGGGAGAACATACAAACTCCACACAGATAAGGCCATGGTCGGGAATTGAACTCATGACCCCAGTGCTGTGAGACAGAGGTGCTAACCATCTTGAAAGGAAGCCTGTCACATCTGAGTAACATTGTTTCGATCTCTGTCAATTTCCCCAGAGAGAAGATAAAAAAGAGGGTGCACACTGTATGACCCTGCTGGAGACCTGAGCTACATTGCTTCCTCCCTAAGGTACGGTACAGTTATACTCCCTGGCACAGAACTACTGATAGATCAGACTCCTGCACAACTCTAAAGCAGAGTCGGGACATTTACATACAGGAATAAACACCGTCTTCCTCAGACACATTACAATGTTACCACCTCTAATGGGTATGTAAAATGTATCTAATAACAATGAAGCTGAAACAAATTCAATTCTGAATGATGCTGTTTCATAAAACGCTCAGAGCTGTCGGGCTGGAAATTGACTGATTCAATGTGTTTCACTTGTTTGCACATCCAGCATTTGAAGGACTGTGTCACAGGCTGGCGTTGTGGCTTTGTCACATGAATAGTGATTATTTGATTTAACGGTAAATGTTAAATCAAATTCCAATGTGCTGAAAACACATCAGACGGGCTGATATCTACAGTCACATAAACACCAGCGCCACTAACACACAGCACAGGGCAGAGTAAAGGTACTGACAGATCAACGCTCACACATCACCCCCTGTGTCTGCCAGGAGGACCTTTTATTTCAGCTTTTTTACACTGTCATAAGAGGTCTTATATATATATATATATATATACTCACACATATACACACACTTGACATAACTCACAAGTACCACCTGATATCCACGATTATGTCAACATTTGAAAAGTGAAATGAAATTTTCTGCTACAAAAAAATGTTGCAATTGAAATGATAAATATATTGTAAAGATTGCAACATTTAATGAGCTCAATGTAAACTAGAAGAGAATATAACAATATAATTATGTTCAGATAACTACATAGCAACACTTATTCATGAATAGTTCATGCTCTAAGAGAGACCATATGCTATTTATCTGTCAGTTCTGGATCTGAAAGTTCCAATGAGGTTTCACTGCGCCCGCAATGTCCCACATGCCTGTAGCGATTGGACATCACAGGCCTCGCCCCTAACAGCCTCGCAACCCCTGCCAAGGGTTCAGTCCCAACAATAACTGGTCCTGATTTTGGAGAGCCATCTCAATTCGCGGACCTCACAAGGGGTAGGGCTTAACAGGAAAGTGGGTGGAGTTTGCAAATGTGTCCATTTGTGGGTGGAGCTTGTTGGGGCTTACTTAAATGTATGATAAATGGTGATATTTCCATCTGCCCTACAGCAAAAACATGAAACACGCATATTTGCGATGTGAGTCCTTAAGAATCCCCCCCCCCATAAAATTGCAATATATCAACGCTTCGGTTGCCAAATCATAGACAAGTAAAATAAGTTTAGTGTACCAAGCAAAGCATTAGACAATGTGTCTGTTAAACATGGTAATACAGCTGTTTTATTCAGCAAGGAGAGCTCTCTACACACTGAGAAGTCCAGCACGGTAGCACAGTGGTTAGTGTTCCCGCTTCACAGAGCTCGGATCTGTTGTCTGTGTGGAGTTTGTAATACAACTAGGATTTGTCTTTATTTTTTGTTTTACTATCGTGATCCCAGAAAATATATGAAAACGTATTATGTCAAAGAGCTATAATCAATACAACACCTACCATCTGACTAGTATTCAAAGCAGAGACTATGTTAGTGACCACTATACAATACACAGAGCACTCTAGTGACCACTATACAATACACAGAGCACTCTAGTGACCACTATACAATACAGAGAGCATTCTAGTGACCACTATACAATACAGAGAGCACTCTAGTGACCACTATACAATACACAGAGCACTCTAGTGACCACTATACAATACAGAGAGCATTCTAGTGATCACTATACAATACAGAGAGCATTCTTGTGACCACTATACAATACAGAGAGTGTTCTAGTGACCACTATACAATACAGAGAGCGTTCTAGTGACCACTATACAATACAGAGAGCATTCTAGTGACCACTATACAATACAGAGAGCATTCTAGTGACCACTATACAATACACAGAGACCTCTAGTGACCACTATACAATACACAGAGCACTCTAGTGACCACTATACAATACAGAGAGCGTTCTAGTGACCACTATACAATACAGAGAGCGTTCTAGTGACCACTATACAATACAGAGAGCATTCTAGTGACCACTATACAATACAGAGAGCATTCTAGTGACCACTATACAATACACAGAGACCTCTAGTGACCACTATACAATACAGAGAGCATTCTAGTGACCACTATACAATACAGAGAGCAATCTAGTGACCACTATACAATACAAAGAGCATTCTAGTGACCTAAATATAGTAGAAAGCTTTCTAGTTACCAATATACAATACAGAGAGCTCTATATTGACCAATATACAATACAGAATGCATTCTAGAGATCATTATACAATACATAAAACATTACAGTGACAACTATACAATACAGAGAGCATTCTGGTGACCAATATACAGCACAGAGAACATTCTAGTGAACAATATTAAATGCAAAGAGCAGATCCTAGGCTTCAGGCGGCTTCATAATGCATCCCTCCCCCCCAAATCTCTGTAGTAATAAAAAAAAGAAAACAGACCCCAGATCTCTGGTGGCATTATTATATGTAACCTCCACACCTTAATCTCTATAGTGATAGAAATCATACCCCCAGAATTTCTATTACTACTTTGTGATAGGAATTTACCCTTGATCAAAGGAGAGCAAAGCAAAAAAAAAAAAAAGAGTAACTTTGCACCTCAGAAATACCATGTTGGGGGGGGAGGTCAACTTATAATGTGGGGACAGATTTATAGTTGGGGTAGGGCATGTCCTAGATCAACCTTAAATGTCAGTGTAAAAATAAAGCTACATGAAAAACAGCAAGTATTTACCTTATAGTGTAACTTGCACCCCTTGTATTATAACATGGTTTGTCCTGGAGAACATTTACTCCTTTTTTTTTGCCTTCTCCTTAATGACTCGGTCCTGTTGTGTCAAACATCATTAATAGGATAAAGTAATTTCTAAACATAACATACATGAATGCTGTAAAGGTATCTTTATTTATTTATATTGATTTCACAGTGATATATTCCATAATTATTGTTGGTTTAATAATAGACCATAGTTGAGAATATATTAATGTAGAATTCATACGTTAGAAGCGGATAACAAACACGGAGCTCAGTAATTGGATTAACCTACAATGAGTTGTTACAATATTAAACACAAGTGGAAAAAAGTAGAAATACTTCAAGAGAATTTCTGATTATTACCCATCACCTGTTCACAGATTATTCAGAAACACCATATAATAGCACATGCTGTGATACAATGAGACACAGAGCTAGAATGGACTGGAAGCACAATTGTTACAGCTGTACTGTATAATTATAATATAAATTATAATGTTAAAAAAACTGTAATTTTATAAATTTTGTAAAATGAGTCCCCAGATCTGTGGGGGCGACCCAATTAATTTTTTTACTGCAACTGTGGTCCCTCTCTGTATATGAGCGCGCTGTACAGGCCATGTGACAGGTATCAACCAATCAGTGTGTTAGCAGCCGTCTACTGGGTATGACTGCCATCTTCCTCACGACTACGGCTGCCATCTTCCTCACATCTACGGCTGCCATCTTCCTCACGCTTCCTCACATCTACGACTGCCATCTTCCTCACTACTACGGCTGCCATCTTCCGCACGCTTCCTCACATCTATGGCTGCCATCTTCCTCACATCTAAGGCTGCCATCTTCCTCACATCTATGGCTACCATCTTCCTCACATCTAAGGCTGCCATCTTCCTCACATCTATGGCTGCCATCTTCCTCACATCTAAGGCTGCCATCTTCCTCACATCTACGACTGCCATCTTCCGCACGCTTCCTCACATCTATGGCTGCCATCTTCCGCACGCTTCCTCACATCTATGGCTGCCATCTTCCTCACATCTAAGGCTGCCATCTTCCTCACGACTACGGCTGCCATCTTCCTCACTACTACGGCTGCCATCTTCCGCACGCTTCCTCACATCTATGGCTGCCATCTTCCTCACATCTAAGGCTGCCATCTTCCTCATACCTACGGCTGCCATCTTCCGCACGCTTCCTCATATCTACGACTGCCATCTTCCTCACATCTAAGGCTGCCATCTTCCTCACGACTACGGCTGCCATCTTCCTCATGACTACGGCTGCCATCTTCCTCACGCTTCCTCACATCTACGACTGCCATCTTCCTCACTACTACGGCTGCCATCTTCCGCACGCTTCCTCACATCTATGGCTGCCATCTTCCTCACATCTATGGCTGCCATCTTCCTCACATCTAAGGCTGCCATCTTCCTCACGACTACGGCTGCCATCTTCCTCATACCTACGGCTGCCATCTTCCTCATATCTACGGCTGCCATCTTCCTCATATCTACGGCTGTCATCATCCTCATATCTACGGCTGCCATCTTCCTCACGACTACGGCTGCCATCTTCCTCACATCTAAGGCTGCCATCTTCCTCACGACTACGGCTGCCATCTTCCTCATGACTACGGCTGCCATCTTCCTCACGCTTCCTCACATCTACGACTGCCATCTTCCTCACTACTACGGCTGCCATCTTCCTCACGACTACGGCTGCCATCTTCCTCACTACTACGGCTGCCATCTTCCGCACGCTTCCTCACATCTATGGCTGCCATCTTCCTCACATCTATGGCTGCCATCTTCCTCACATCTAAGGCTGCCATCTTCCTCACGACTACGGCTGCCATCTTCCTCATACCTACGGCTGCCATCTTCCTCATATCTACGGCTGCCATCTTCCTCATGACTACGGCTGCCATCTTCCATACGTCTACGGCTGCCATCTTCCTCACATCTACGGCTGCCATCTTCCTCACGCTTCCTCACATCTACGACTGCCATCTTCCTCACATCTACGACTGCCATCTTCCTCACGACTACGGCTGCCATCTTCCTCACGACTACGGCTGCCATCTTCCTCACGACTACGGCTGCCATCTTCCTCACATCTACGGCTGCCATCTTCCTCACGACTACGGCTGCCATCTTACACACGTCTACGGCTGCCATCTTCCTCACAACCCCTCGATCGTGCTTGCTAACGTAGCCCTATCAAGTGCAATCATTCCA
This sequence comes from Mixophyes fleayi, assembly GCF_038048845.1. Taxonomy (NCBI): domain Eukaryota; kingdom Metazoa; phylum Chordata; class Amphibia; order Anura; family Limnodynastidae; genus Mixophyes; species Mixophyes fleayi. The sequence continues at coordinate 4,164,744 of NC_134409.1, forward strand.
CTTGGACCATTACATATGTGTCATTTTATAAACTGCATAAAGGGAAGTTTACAGAGACAGTCTAATGAGATATTTACTTTATTTTGTTTTATTCTATACTGTTGTCACTGAAAATTAAATTGAAGTATCTGGTTTATTGGTCTTCCATTGATTGAATTTGTGTTGATGAAAAAGTGCCGCGCGCCTCTTTCTGGAACGGAGCTGAGCGTCGTCAGCAGAATAAAACAATTTCAAGTGCCGATTAAAAATAGCAGAATTTGCCTGATTCCGCTGTCACTTTCTTGCAGTTTTCAGTCTCACTATAATAAGGTCACAAACAATTAATATTTGGAAGAAAAGTGGATCGGTAGCACCTGTAACTTCCATTCACGACAGAGACAATCAGCTTGATTGTAGCTTCCCTTAAACTGTGAAAGAGATTTAAATTCTGAGCGCAGGCAGATAACACGTCTAAGGGTTATAAACTTGTCTCATCAACACCTGATGAGAGAGGCGTTTAACCCTATCAGACGATTGCATTAATTCATCACCCTGCGATACTCACTGCCAAGTAACGCGACTTCTGACACATACACAGGCTGCAAACACTCCATGGAACTTATTACAACATAAACAAAGAAATTACACCGTGCAGCTAACAGAAGGGGCCCCGACAGCTAACTATTACATTTATATGACACGGTAATATGAGCACAACAGTGAAAATAATTATTACAACCAGCCAGCAGCAAAATCCGAGCCACCTTCCCTTGTCCCTGCCTCTAACAAACACCCGGCAATGCGGAGATATTTTGTCGCAATTCAGATGATCATGCACCTGGCGCGCTGCGCTTATTGAGGTGGGCGGAGCTTGAAGACAAGACTGGCATCATGACTCCTCCCACCATGCGGCAGGTAACATTACCTACGATCTTGGGAGTCTGGGAGCTCTCTCTATAATTCGGTAGTCTCCTAGACAATTTGGGAGAGTAGACAACTATGGTTTAATTACTCAAAATGGATTTCTCCTTTTAAAGGTGACTTTACTGTTTTCTTACAGACACCTTCCTGCAAACTGGACTAAATACAGAGAAGGCCATGAATAAATCGGGGCTCGATGCAAAGTGCAAAACACTTTGGCATTGTACCTGTCCAGCCCACATCAAGGCGCCCACAGGCATTATATAATGTTATCTACATAGCAGTTTTTATGTTGTATTACAGGGCAATGACAAAATACATAACTGTTTATATAAATACAGGGCTAGATCACTAAACTAATAATAAACTAAAGTCGCAGGAAGGTATACACAAGCTGATAAATAAAGACACTGGCAGGTAACTTGAGAGGATGATATTTCAGTAATAATGGTTTGTGTCAGCGGATGAGAAGGAGGACAGATCTCTTACATTATATATATGGGATTTATTTTAAAATAAATGACTAATCACCAGTCATATTATACCCAGCAAGGATGCAATGGAACAAATATGGATTTCAAATGCAAATCTACTTACTATTTATATGCATCTGATATTTGCATTTTACTTTATTGAAAAACAAATAAAAGCCTTTATAATACTTTATGTGGAATGTAAACAGGTAGAATCCAATGTATACTCCTCTATATCTTTCTGGTGTTTGCTATATACTTCTATATTGCTTTTATCTTTTGGGGGCTATAGGTGAAGTATACACTATTTATTCCTCATTTTCCCATTACGTTCATTTTAAGACAAACATTTGGTCATTCTGTACAGAGACCCTTATCGTCCGGGCAGCACAGTGGCTCAGTGGTTAGTACTTCTGCCTCACAGCACTGGGGTCATGAGTTCAATTCCCGACCATGGCCTTATCTGTGAGGAGTTTGTATGTTCTCCACGTGTTTGCATGGGTTTCCTCCGGGTGCTCCGGTTTCCTCCCACACCCCAAAAACATACTGGTAAGTTAATTGGCTGCTATCAAATTGACCCTAGTCTGTGTGTCTGTGTCTGTTAGGGAATTTAGACTGTAAGCTCCAATGGGGCAGGGACGGATGTGAATGAGTTCTCTGTACAGCGCTGCGGAATTATTGGCGCTATATAAATTGATGATGATGATCAGTATATTCACAGTAACAGGGGCAGCGCCCCTAGTGGTCAAATCATGACAATACCGGCAGTATGTCTGCTTGGCTAACTTAATATTGTGCCCAATGGCAGGTTTTGTCCTTATTTACACTATTCGTACCCCGCGGGGTCCACGCATAACATCACAGTCGCTATAAACATCTATATATTTAGTGTATCTCCAGCATTAAATGTTACTGTAACAGGTATCTGACACTGATGACTACATGTCACATTAGTGAAGTGCGTTGGATGGAAGTCTTGTGCAGTCTTATAAAAGCGATTCCTTCATTCTTCTTCCCACTGGCTGTGAATGAAATTGTACGGTATGTTTAACCCGTCAGATGACTGACAGCTTCTAACGCACATTTGACACATCCTATAATCATTTATGCATCAAATATAAGCAGTTTCTGCTGCAAATAGCGCTCACGTAGAGTGGGTGTACACTGCCAGGAATACCGCCAGCCTTATCTCGTCTACAGCGGCAATAAATAAGACTTCTCACAGCTCAATGTTACACCTAACTTAAAGGATATGCTCGTTAGTGTCTTCAGCTTCTATCCCCTAATAAAAAATATGAATTGCAAACATCATTACTGATATCTCTGCTGTGTTATGGTTGGAAAACATTAAACCTTATCTGCCTTTCAGCAGCAAACTCACATTCCTTTACTGGGTGTAGTTCACCAAGTTACACAATAATACTGAGCGTTACTGACCAGGGATTTAGCCCTGGTCCTGAGTCAGCCAGTCCACTGATGTCTGTAGTTCAGCTGCCCTCTCTTCCCTGCTTGAAGCAGGCAGCAGCGTTGTCCAATAGTCCAGGCTCTCGCCTACCCTCCTATATCCATCAGCATAGCCACCACTAGCGTTATTTCAGTTTTAATAATTTTCTTACTGTTGATACAATGTTACTGTAGAACAGATGAGGGATGGCAGCTCCCAAAACTATAAAAATAAATATTCTGGTGGGGATCAACAATTTAAGCAATCATACTGAGTCTTACTTACTTAGGGTCCCCCCTAGCGTGTTGTCGATCCCCCTCCTCTTTTGCATAAATGGCAGGTTTGTGTAGGAGGGGCATTGACAACACGTTGGGGGTGGGGGGGTAAATCGTTAAACTCTTACAGATATTGGTGGACCCACCGAATCGAGAGGAATGCAGGACCCTAAGATCTTCAGTTTTGGGAGGAGCCATCTCTCATCTGTTCTACAGTAACATTGTATCAACAGTAAGAAACAAATAAAACTGAAATAACGCTATTGGTGGAAGAGGGTGAGTGATGTGAGATCTCTTCAAACTGGATTAATATATATCTACTTAAATCTCCAGCTCACATGTAGACAGGTTATAAACAACTTTGATATACTATTCTTTATTACCAGAAACATTTTTATTTACAGACTTATTAGCAAATCATTCTCTCATCAGTTGGAACATATTCCTTTTTCTTTAAATTGTGTGGGCTCCTTTTTATTCTAATGCTGCTGATGGCTGATGTTACTTAACATGGATCATAGATCAGGCCGTTTATGTAAATGTAATATACAGAAAAAGAAAATCTAAATGTATCCAATTGCTCTTCCCTCCCTGGTACCATTGTGTACATCAGGTGTCCGTGTTATTACTGCTGGATGCGGAGATGTAGGACAGCAACCACCAGGGAGTTGTATCCTTTCACAACTCATATTTATAAATGCCAGATTAATACAAAGGTGAAAAACCTACGTTCTGTGCTGCCTATATCTCCTACTAGTTGGGGTGAGTCTGTTTTCGCACCTTTTTAATAACATGAAAAGTCCAAAAAAACAAACAGTATTGTAGCAAATCCAGATAGTTTAATTTGCAGTGGGAGCAGGGAGCCGAGACTATTATCTATACTGTAACTACTGAGTTACATTGTATCTCTCTTTCCCCCCACTGTATAGGTTTGCTGTGTGTATTATACCTGGCTAACTAAATAGTGTTCTGGAAAATGTTGCAGCATTTTAATATATATATATATATATATATATATATATATATATATATATATATATATTGGGGTAATGGAGATATCTGAAGTTGGTAACCACATTAATAATCTGAAATAAGGATGAGTTCTGTAGCAGAAATTATTGTCCATTTTCATGCATTTTACATCACATTGTTCATCCGTGCAAATCAATTTCTCACCCCAAGTGTAGCAAGACGTCTTTGCTTATTTCAAGGCTATTTATCAATTTAAAAACTGTGAACAGTTCTGCAGGATACGTAGTAATAACAATTTTATTAAATGTTATTAATTATCACAATATGGAATCAGTGAAACACTATCCAATGGTTTTCTAGCTCAGACATCCGTATCTCAAATCCCACAGTAACAGGTTTGACACGACCAATGAAAGTCGGGGATGTGGAAAGCGAAACGCGTCATCTCCTATGGTTGGCCAGGTCAGGAGGGTGAGGGAAGGATTTAAATGTCAGGAGCTGTACATTATTGAGAATGCACAGTTACAATGTGAGATTTAGCACATAACTAGTAATTATGGTTGTTTCCCCAATGTCTGACACAATCTTATTATATCACAGTACGCAGACAAATATCCTTACACAGTCACAGACTGTGTGTAGACTGAAATGGGCGACAAGCTCTCTTCATCTGTCATAACCATCTGCTGAAAAGTTCATGACTCTGCACACTGCATAGAGATCTATGGACACTGCCGGTCCTGAGTGCGAACACACTGCATAGAGATCTATGGACACTGCCGGTCCTGAGTGCGAACACACTGCATAGAGATCTATGGACACTGCCGGTCCTGAGTGCTTACACACTGCATAGAGATCTATGGACACTGCCGGTCCTGAGTGCGAACACACTGCATAGTGATATATGGACACTGCCGGTCCTGAGTGCTTACACACTGCATAGAGATCTATGGACACTGCCGGTCCTGAGTGCATACACACTGCATAGTGATAGATGGACACTGCCGGTCCTGAGTGCTTACACACTGCATAGAGATCTATGGACACTGCCGGTCCTGAGTGCGAACACACTGCATAGTGATATATGGACACTGCCGGTCCTGAGTGCTTACACACTGCATAGAGATCTATGGACACTGCCGGTCCTGAGTGCATACACACTGCATAGTGATAGATGGACACTGCCGGTCCTGAGTGCGAACACACTGCATAGAGATCTATGGACACTGCCGGTCCTGAGTGCGAACACACTGCATAGTGATATATGGACACTGCCGGTCCTGAGTGCTTACACACTGCATAGAGATCTATGGACACTGCCGGTCCTGAGTGCATACACACTGCATAGTGATAGATGGACACTGCCGGTCCTGAGTGCGAACACACTGCATAGAGATCTATGGACACTGCCGGTCCTGAGTGCGAACACACTGCAGGATTTGCCCGACATCGTTCCCTCGTTTATAGAGATTTTCAGTCAGTTTACAAAACCAAATCAACAGATACAATGAGCTTTGGAACAATAAAAAATGATTGTGGGAGATTACACACTAATGCGATATCTGACCCAATGGTCATTTGTTGTGTGATTGGCACAATCGGTTAAAGAACCTGTAGTGTGTACCCAGCTTTATTTTGCATGACCTATATCTTTGACTAATGTTCCTTTGAAGCACAAATTCTGCGCCCACCCTCTGAAACAAGCAAGCAGGACCTGATCAACCAATAGGCTGATCAGGCTGCAGCCTGGGGCGCTGGAGTCTGACTGGCGCAGCGTCGAGGAGATTCAATTTTTCCCCTGCCATTTCTTTTTTTATTATGGCAGTGACGGGGCTGGAATCATCGGGACCTCCCCATGTTTAAAGGGTGCGGCCCGACTGTCACTACTACATGACAGGCTGCCTGGCAGCGATCGCCAGGCTGAAGAGCAGGAACTGGTAAGAGAGAATGCACAATCTGTCTAAATTTGAATGCAGGTGAATTCTCCTGAATATACATATTCAGGAGTATTCCTATATGCTTATATTGTGGGGGCAAGGGGGGGGGGCTGCGGCGGTAATAGCCTAGGGCAGCTGGAACTTTAATCGGGCCCTGCAAGCAAGTGACGCAAGGCGGGGGCATATTTCAGGGGTCCTGATGATTGCCATTTGTTTGTTCATATATACATTAGATTTTAGGTCGCAGGTATCTCATTATGTTTGTAACTCAAAACGCAGCTGTGACACTAGAAGTGTTGTGGACTCATATTTGCTTATACGCAAATGGGCATCGCCCACGCTCAACTTTGAATAACCCCCATGTATAGGAGATAGGTACAATATAAGTTCTGTTTTAATAACTTCCCAGCGGACCGATTCTTAGGACTCATCCTCCTTTGGTTCTAATACACAGAGAGTTCCAGTTACCTTAAATAACCCCCCTCCCTTCCACATGCCTCCTCATGACTGCTGTTTACCCCAGTGCGCTGCTTCGCTTGGGGGTAAATCTACTTGAAGCTTATCGCTTACTGCAGCGGTTGTGGTTTCTACACCAGCGCAGAGCACAATAATGCAGATGTTAATGTACTGTAATGCATTTCATGCCTAATCCTCCTGCTATTTTAATTAAACTCTTTTGTCATGCCTCCTGTAGGAGTTGAAAGCCGTGCGCTATGGCGATACCAGCCGCATCTGCACAGGACGCAACGTACGGAAAGCTCTGATGTAAACACGGGAGGGAGGTGGGGGGGGGGGGAACAGGATTCACCCATTCAACTTTCACCGAATCAACCGGTATAATTACTGTGGAAATAAATCACATTTATAGCAGCCAAACAGCCAGTATAATCACTTGTGTGAAGCAGTAAATGAGTTTATTTTCTTGCAGTGCAATTGAAGATTAACGATTCTGGCGTGCCAGGCAAAATATTATGATAATATCCTTAAGATTTCCTTCCTAGTAATAGCAAACAGAAATCTGCCATTAACACCTTTAGAGATTGGCTCCGGAGCCGCACAACGTCCCGATAATGACTCCGCAGGGCTGATCCAGAGCTTTAACACATTCCAGGATGAACGATGCATCTCTAAGTTACTTTGTGATAAGAAGACTAAACAGGAACGGACGGCTGAGAAAAAGGAGAACAAAATGATTTTGGGTTGGTTTTTTTTAATACAAAATATGAACACTCGCTATAATGTTGGACATTTTCAAAAACTAGTTATGGGAGCCAGGAATATTTTAGGAAAGAGTTGTAAAAACTCTCATTATTATCTTTTATGTGTAAGGTACAAGAGAAGGCCGGCAGCACTGCACAGGACATTTATATTAGTATATAATACACAGTCAGCAGCAATCCATTAGTTAAGAAGTGACATTAAACATAATAATAAAATGACCAGGACCTACTGTTTAACAGATTATACACAGATTACTTGGTCATGCACAGGGGCGAACGCAGGATTTATAGAGGGGGGTTTCCACATCAGTGGGCGTGACCAGCATGCATGGGGGCGTGGCTATAATATTAGACAATGCTTGGCTGCTCTCCAACTCTTCCTACCCCCATAATATACATGGGCAATGCTGCGTGCACTACTGTTAGGTGCACGCAGCTCTCCCTTTTCAAGCAGAGCCATGTGAAGCAGGAGCAGGGTCCAGCCACCTCAATTATACAGTGCCCCAGGCTTGGAGGAGGGTTTCCAGGAACTCGGAACCCCCCCCCCCCCCCCCTTCGGTTTGCCTATGATGCAGATGAAGATTTTTGCAGACAGTGAGTGAGAGCAGTGGTAATATCCAGCATGACCTAGGCCTGGGCTCAGGAAAACAGGGCTAGGAAGCAGCCAAGAGGTACAGAGGGTGAGTGATGGAATATTATAAGGAGAATACAAGGAAAGAGGGCCCTGGTCCTGAGAACTTACATCCTAAAGGACAGGGGGAGACACAATTAGGGAGTAGGGGTGATAGCCGGAGACAAGTGAGTTAGGAGGACTGATGGGCTTTAATAAAGAAATTACCGTATATACTCGTGTATAAGCCGAGTTTTTCAGCACATTTTTGTGTGCTGAAAAAGGCCCCCTCGGCTTATACACGGGTGAACTTCCTGGTGTCCGGTCCCTCAGCTGTTAAGTTCCGCAGTGGAACGCATGTGAGTTCCACTGACAGGAAGTTTTGCATTTGGAACGCAAACTTGCGTTCCACTGCGGGGTAAGTAACAGGCTGAAAAACTCTCATTTTTTTTTTTTTCACGGAGCGATCTTCATTTTCAGCAGCAACGAGTATGGCGCCCTGATAAACACAAAGGTGCTGGAGAACTTCAAAATGGGGAAAGACAGGGAGGAGATGAAGTTACAGGATCTGGAGCCTGAAATCTCTCTAGCACGTTACAACAACAAAAACGGTGCATTCATTCACAGCAGCCTCATTAACGAGAACATAGTTGATTTCTTCATCCCCTTTCTGCCACTGGAGCGCCGGCATGTGAAGATGTGTATCAAGGAAGAGCTAGGACAATATGGGCTCCAGGTAGATGAACATATAATAGAGGCTGTGGCAAATATGATGCCGTACGTCCCAAAGGAGTGCAAAATATTTTCTGATAGTGGCTGCAAACGTGTGAGAGTGACCCTGGAACTCAAGTCCCGACAACTGACAACCCCACCAAGCTGCAAGTAATAGATTTGAAAATTTCACAACCTACACAGTTAATAATTTTTTTGTATTTTATGTGTATACATATTCTTATTTTCCACAACAATGAAAGCATACATCAAAATGACAAAATAACATTAAACTGAAAAACACACATGATATAAAAATGTGTACAATAAAAATGCATATACAGATGTAAATAAAAAACATAATAATGAATACATCTAAAAAAATTACCAGTAGCTGCTGCATTTCCCACCCTAGGCTTATACTCGAGTCAATAAGTTTTACCTGTTTTTGGTGGTAAAATTAGGTGCCTCGGCTTATACTCGAGTATATACGGTAGTTCTATGGACATGTTTGAAGCCTTGGAGAGTAGAGGCTAACCTGATACAGCATGGGAGATCGTTCCACAGCATAGGAGCAGGAGACGTCCTGGAGCCAAACCCTATTTGATCCTTAGTTCTTTGCAAGGATATTCTTGTCTATCCCAAGCACGTTTAAATTGCTCTACTGTATTATCTTCTACCACCTCTGATGGGACGCTATTCCACTTATCCACTACTCTTTCTGTGAAGTCATTCTCTCTGAACCTCCTTCCCCCCAGTGTCAGTACATGTCCTAGTGTTCTAATACTTCTCTTCCTTTGTAGAATGTTTCCCTCCTGCACCTTGTTATAACCCTGGATATATATTAAAGTCTCTATCATGTCCCCCGTTCCCTTCTCTGCTCCAAACTATACATAATAAGATCTTTGAATCTTTCCGGGTAAGTTTTGTGCTGTAGGCCATGCACCATTATAGTTGTCCTTCTTTGTACAGTCTGTAATGTATTTATATCCTTCTGGAAATACGGCCTCCAGAACTGAACACAGTATTCTAGATGAGGCCGTACCAATGACCTATACAGTGGTATTATTACTTCTTTCTTTCTGCTACTGATTCCTCTCCCTATGTAACCAAGCATCTGACTTACCTTCCTCGTTGCTTTGTTACATTACTTACCTGCCTTTATGTCACCTGAAGTAGTGACTCCTAGATCCCTTTCCTGATCAGTAGTTCCCATTATAGTGCCGGTAATACTAAATTTAGCCTTTGGGTTCTTGAGACCCAAGTGTATGATTTTGCCTTTTGAGGCATTAAACTGTAGTTACCACACTCTTGACCATTCCTCTACCTAGATCATCAATCATTTATTGTATCCCTCCTGGTGAGTCTAGGTTACAGCAATCAAGGTGGGAGACTACAATCTGGAATTTGGTAAAACAACAGTAAATTAATTTAAACATGGGATAAACACAGCTCTATCCTGATAAAACACAGACATTATACTGCATCAGGAAAATGATAAATCTGATGAATAAGTAGCCAGAATTGTGCCCCTGGAAAATATAGACTATTGCACAGAATTCCCCCAATGATGCAGAAAATCACCCCAGTGACATAATATTTGCTCACGTTCCAAAAACGGGAAAACATTTATAAGAATCTACTAATTCTGGACCCTAATGCATCAGTAGATGTAATCCTGAGAAAATAAACAAGCCAAGTTTTCAAGTGACAAAATCCTCCCTGGGAAAATCAGGGACATATAACGTAATTTGATCCGGTCCTCCGGGGTTTTACAGAGCCGAGCCCTGGAATATGCTGCTACAGATAAAGGTCTCTATTAGAGCAGGGGCTGAGATTGTTACAATGTTACACTCCTCTATTTATGATGGGTTGTTGCTGACAATTAAACCCCCACAGCAGCAGTTACCTGGAGGCAGGAGATAAGTAAAACAATACTTAGCAATCAGACGATGTTCAGTTTCAGTCTCAATTAGATCCAGAGACAGTGGAAGTGCAACATTAACACCACTTGTATCAATATTAATAATCTTTACACTTGTGTTTTACTGAACTCGACACCGGAAATCTGCGGCCAAACCAGCGCCTGATTAGTAATCCTGATACACTGCCAGTCAGGACAGATTAGCGCTAAATTTCCATTAAAATTTCTGGGCAACTGGGTAAATTTGTCATTTCCCAGGACTCAAAACACAGGCGATCTACCTCATATAGAATGCAGGATCAAGTTCATCTTTCTGTTCTTCTTAAACTCAGAGGTATTCTGGGAAAAATAACCCAATCATTCACATCCCCCCCGCCTGACCCTCTCTGACAGATGCAATTTCTGATATCCTAGTAATCTGTCACAGCTGCCGTTTCTCTGCCTGCCTCCCTCTGAAACAAGCAAGTGACAGAGCAGTGGTAATTATCATACAGCCTGTGTTCATACAATTGATTATTGTTTCTACAGAGACGAAGCATAATGTTGTCAAAATAGGTGATCACTAGTGTGCTATAATGGTAGGTTGTACACGGAAAAGACGGTTTTATATCGTTACCATTCTAAAAAAAGTGACTTTGTTTGTGCAATGAAACAAACAGTAACCAAACATTGTGCCTTGGACTTCCTAATATATCATTTCTCAATACCATCTTGGTTCCGTTAAAATAGTGGGTTAACGGTACTCACACAGTGGAGGTAGTCTTGTTGTGAGCAGTAGAAGGCATTAAGTCAACAACCACTTGAGCAGGAGTGAAATATGGGTGTGAAAGTGTTAATCAAAACAAAAACAATCTGGTCTGACTCAAAAAATGACTAAAATCCACAAGAAATATCACACTCAGTATTATGCACAAAGTTCTGCCACCTCTAAGGTATAGTTAAGGAGCTGACACTCTTAGGAAGTCTTTAGTTACCCCGGGACTTAACTCAAACTGCAAAGCAAACAATTCCTTGCATAAATGTAGCATTACAAAATAAAAGCTAACTATTTAAGAAAACAAAGACAGAGCATTATTAAATGGAGTTTAATATGACAAATACTTGCAATGCTTGAAAGACTGTGCCCCAAGAACTAATCATTTTTCTTACACTGTCTTCCTTGCCCCACCACTCACATTCTCTGTTACATAGGGCACGGAGTGTGCCAATTTGTTTTAAGAGAATTCTATAAATAGTATCATTTTTTTTCTAGGACATAGTAAATTTGATAATAAATTCAGCAAACATGCTGCAATTTTCCATATATATGTACAGGAAGCATAATTATGATATATGGATACCTTGGAAGGTACATTATCTCTACAGGTTCCTCATAGGGCTGATATCTATTGAGGACACGTCATGTGGCTAGTTACACTGGTTCCTAGTGAAGTGATAGGCTGCATTGTCAGTGATGTCACTGGCTCCTAGTGACTGGATAGGCTGCACTCAGTGATGTCACTGGTTCCTAGTGACTGAATAGGCTGCATTCTGAGTGATGTCACTTGTTCCTAGTGAAGTGATAGGCTGCATTCTCAGTGATGTCACTGGTTCCTAGTGACTGAATAGGCTGCATTCTCAGTGATGTCACTGGTTCCTAGTGAAGTGATAGGCTGCATTCTCAGTGATATCACTGGTTCCTCTTGACTGGATAGACTGCATTCTCAGTGATGTCACTGGCTCCTAGTGACTGGATAGGCTGCATTGTCAGTGATGTCACTGGTTCCTAGTGACTGGATAGGCTGCCCTCTCAGTGATGTCACTGGCTCCTAGTGACTGGATAGGCTGCATTCTCAGTGATGTCACTGGTTTCTAGTGAAGTGATAGGCTGCATTTGCATTCTCAGGGACGTAAGGGGTGTGCCTAGTCACTCTGTTACCTAGGAAACAGTAGCATTACCCACAACAGCCAATCAGCAATTAGCGCTGGCTCATCGAGTGCAAGTTAGACAATGAAAGAAAATGTCTTGATTTTGCAATTTATCAGTAATTGACCCACATAATGATGGATTCTTAGGAAGAATGGACCAGGAAAATTAGACATACTCCTCTTACTCATTTAAAAGAAAACAAGGGAAAAAAAATGTAGTAAGGTATCTTAACGAATTCCCATGGTAATGACTGAAGACAAAGAGTTATCTTAGGATAGACAACGATGATGATAGACCGCCCCCTTCACCCTCAGTAGCGCTTATTCGCACCTCCTTTCTGATTTTAATGAAAACTAAACGAGTCCCAAAGATTGCTGTGAGGTTGAGTTTTGAAAATACAGAAAAATAAAACATTGGTGATTTTAAATCGACAAGTTCGTTGTAATTTACCACGTGTTAACCCAGCATGTAATGGGCACTACAAGCGTATTAGCCTGGGGCGGACTGAAATCTTAATCAGGCCAGTCAATATAGTGATGTAGACAGCAGACACTACATGGATACAATAAAGTTTACTGGGCTGATTGATCCGAGTGATCTCATAGGTGGGATCCAGTCAGCTTGCAGATGGGTATAAGGAAGTACTAATTTCTTCTATATGGAAACTTACAAATGCCTTAACATTCCAAAATGAGTAAACAATACAACTCCTAACTTAATTTTCCAAGCAACTGAAACTTTCCAGATGACCAGTCATTTATTTCAAGTGATTTAAAGTCACACGATTCTTTCCTTGTGTTTCTGTGGCTGTGTTTTGGTACTCATTATACAGATGTCTGTTACATGTACTCCACGCGTTTTATTCATTCCTACATACAGCAAAGGGAGGATATTTCAGGTGAATTTCCGTACGAGAGAAGCTGGATTCCCAGGAGCCAGACGTTCCTCATAGTGAAGGATCATTTAACGAAAAAAAAAAAAAAAGCCAATTCTCTCTCGCCCACCCCTTCTCCCGGGAGACGTTTGAGGTTAAGCAGAATCTGCAGTGTCAGCGCTTACAATTACAAGGGAGGAGGAAGGAGTTACCCTAGGAAGATGGAAGCGGCCATCAAATGATAAACCTGGAGGCTACAGGGGCGATTTTTATAACTGGACAACCACCTGAGTTCTGAAAATTAAATTAAAGCCAGAGCATCTTATCCCCGAAGCAATTATCAAAGCTGCGGGCTTACATAGAGTTTTTAGAAGCAACAAATTACATTTTTACAGTTACTTATTTAAAGTTGGCACCGAGGAAATGTGCAGCAGTGGGTAAAAATTGTAAGTTTCCTGTCTGCGGGCCAGAAAAAGAAGATAATAAGTGAAAACAGAATAAGGGATTAACCTGTAATATAACAACGTGTCACAAACCTCCGAAGATTCTACATCCCGCTTGCCAATTAAACTTTACTCAGCTCAGAGCCTTACTACATTAATATTTTCACAATTTTAATTATTCATAGGAACGGGGGGCATGGTGCTTATTTCTACCAAAATATTAGGACAGAATTATTTTTTTTTAAGAAGTATTTTCAGTTATTAAATTATTTCCCATCAACTGTCCAAGTTTAGATAGGCTGAAAGTATGAGACGACTGAATATACAGTGATGGTTTTTACTCTGTCCCTGTCCTACAGAATAATAACAACTGCAATATAAGATATATTTTGCAATACAGGGTGTTTCAAAAATATGGACCCAATTTGAAATCTAAATAACTCTGCAACCCCAAACCGCCCACTTGAAAGGGCGGGTGTGACTGGATCATTCATAAATAACTTATAGTATGAATTTATTTAAAGGAAATAGCGCAGGGCGCTTATTTATATAATTGCACATGCACTTTTTTTTGATATTGTGTATATTTCGAGATAGGAAATCGTTATTTCTGAGACCAGGGTAGAAAATGTTTTTTTTTTCTGTTTAACCTTTCTATGGGAAATGCATTATGTCTGATGTATATATCTGATACAATGAGCCTTTGTTTACAAAGTCTTTGGTGTATTGTGATGTAAGGAATTGGCATGTTTGGGCTTTTGTTGTTGTTTGGGAATGTGTATTCGACGACTGTCTGAAGTATTCATGTCAGTTAGACCATTTTGACTTCCTAGTATGTATCCTGCCTCTGAAATAAGATGCTGGATATCACAGCAAGGTTTTTAAGAATTTCATAGCTAAGTGTAAATATTATTGGCTTTGCAATGCATGTAAATACATGTTTGTGTAAACAGGTTATATCCTGATGCTAAAAATAGTCTGTGTCTGAACTGTATAAAAGGCACTAGCTTGTATTGGAAACTTGTTATTCTGATTTCATCTGACCTTATCACTGGTACATTTAACCAGTATGAGCAAAAAAACATCACTTGCTTCAAAGACCTGCTTGGAAACATCCTCAATATTGCTGTATTCCTGTGACCTGCAGAGTAGACCCTAAATCTAATCCGTTCCCGACTGTCTGAGGTTTGGACCCAGCTTTACCAGTACCACCACTCTGCCCGCTACCCAGCAGCCCTGGTCAGTGTGATAGGCCAGGGGGGATCCATCCACAGCTTCCCTGATCCATAGTAAGAGGTCAGGAGTACCAGCCCAGGTACACCA
This sequence comes from Mixophyes fleayi, assembly GCF_038048845.1. NCBI lineage: Eukaryota > Metazoa > Chordata > Amphibia > Anura > Limnodynastidae > Mixophyes > Mixophyes fleayi. The sequence continues at coordinate 4,179,759 of NC_134409.1, forward strand.
GTAACGGGGTACACACGCAGCGTCAGTTACCCAGAAGAAACCCGGTACTGGATGCCGGTAAGGAGTCCAGTGGTGGCAGCACGTGTAAGTCCCTCCTACTGTGGCAAGAGAGTGCATTTGAGATAACAAAAGGAACGGTGGCACAGTAAGCCCAGTCCGTTCCCAGCTACAACACACAGGATGGCATAGGAGCTCCATCCTGCCACAGCGGCGCATAGAGCTTCAAATGACTACCGCTAGATGACTATCTGAGTGCACCAACAGCCCCTAAGCCTCAGTCGTTCTCAAGATGGTGACCCCCGCAAAAAAGGCGGTTTGCATGCTGCAGTTCCGCAAGATTGCTTCCATAATTGTGGTGCAGCACGCGTTTCAACAGCATTTTGGCATTGATCCGCCAATGCCAAAAAGCATTCGTTTTTGGTTCCGACACTTTGAGGAAACATCCTGCTTATGTACAGGGAAGAGCACAGGACGACCACACACGTCAGAGGAAAAAGGTGAAGAACTTGCGACCCCTCATACGACTGTCTGGCACCTGCAGCTTCAATGTTTTCTAAATGATACACTGCCTCAACGTTGGATGGTTTGCACAGGACCGCAGGACCTGGCGCTACACTCGTTTACTCTTTATTTATAGGACTGGGACCTAAAACTTAGTATGTCATGTGGGCTGGGTCTTCTTTCTCCTCCCTTTGGCAGTTGATTGTGTATTACTAAAACTGGGTACACACTGGAGGACAATTATCGGGCCAATCACTTATAAACGATCGCTCGCCCACATATCACGTTAGCGTGGATACTCACACGATGAACGACAGTCGTTCCAAAGTGCCGATTGCCTTTTCATTTGGTTGGTCGTACTGTTTAATAACATTCCGATCCTGCAGTGTGTACGCACGCACGATCACGATCTCCAGAGTTTACCGGGTCACGGTCTTTTCAGTTGATGCCGACAATGAACCTGTTCCGGTGACTAAACGTAGAGAGTGCTGTAGATGGAATAATTTGTTAGTTCCGAGATTGAATATTTCGTTTCACAGTCACAGAAGCTAACGGAATTCGTTATGACATGTGGATAGCTATAACAAGGAGGTTAATCAGTGTGACAGGAATGAGGAATGACTATTGTGCTGTCATTCTCTAAACGAGTATAGGAACAGATGTGAAGGTAAATCGTGTGTACAGTGTACGCATGAATCGCCCGACCGGTCGGACCTTCAGTTATAGGTACAATCGTTGTAGATAACAGATTGGAAAATTCTCCAGTGTGTACCTAGCCTTATATACAAGTTACCAAGTTGTAATACACAAGTGCAGTTAATATACCTAAAATTGTAACTAACAACTGTATTAAAAATGGGTTCTGATGTCATCATTTACAAATAATGAGTTATGATGTCATCACTCCAGTGTTCATTAGGAAAACGTGTATCATAAGGAAAAACACACCTCCTGCTCAATCAGTACAGATTATTGTCCGGCATCCACAAGGTTTTATATAGGCACTAAATTTATCAGTGACACATTTTAAAGTAGAGGGGGGGGGCAATTTCTCAAATAAAATATTATTTTGAAAAGTCAAAAGTAAATGAAAATTTAAATATTTAATAAAAAAAAAGTGAAATATTGTTCTCGGCAGACAGAATTTCAGTCCCCGAAGAAAACGGTTAATGATCCCGGCTCTGGACTAACCAAATAAACAACTTGTTTTCTCTGTTTGTGAAGAAACAGAAGTCACGATTTGTATATTTGTGGTTAGAAGTTACCCGTTACGTTCTCTCTGCTGACCACCGAGCAAACCACAGAGATACAAACAAAATAAAAGTTTTGTTTTAAAGAAAACAACAACATCAATTAAAATGTAATTAGGGGAAGCAAGTAGTACTTTTGTAATCTCAAAATAGAATAATTGTAGCCAAAATGACAGGGAGCAGCTAGCCAAGGATAGTGTGTGTTGTGATCCCGGCTCCAAGAGTTTGTACGCTGGCGGGTGATGAAGAACAAGTACTAAATAATAACATACACTGGACGACGGTGATCTCTGGAAACCATGAGAATTCATATGTAAATATTTATCACATACATTCCGGTATAATTAAGGTCAATCTTCTAACGCAGCTCTCTGTCTCTACGGGGTTAGCGCCTACGGCTGATTGCGCCATGGGCAGACGGGCGGGTATAAGTACAGGTATAGATGGGGTTTGGCGCTTACAGGAATGATCTGCAGTAGGCAGGTATCACATCTAGAAGCAAAACCTACCAACAAATGTGTTTCACATTAATAATAGAAATTACAAACAGCCATTTGGTGGAGCCGTTGAGTAACAGCTTAATAGCGTGTTTGTGTGTTCGGAATCATGACATATGTGTGTCATTTTTATATCAGCGACACGGTGGTTCTGTTAATATGAGAAATATACTATGGATGAATACGGGAACATTACCAAGAGCTGCTGCCATCCAATTATGTGCATTAAATGACTCAGAGGCAGTTTTATGCAGGTGAATCAGGACTGACACTTAAAAAAACAATGAACCTACACCGAGATAGAGAATTTTATGTGTCATTACTTTACATGGGAAGCTGTTGCCAGCTATCTCTTCCTACAGATAAATCCTATACCGTTAGGCTTCTCCCTCGCGCTCTCATTGTACAATTTACATCTCCTGACAGCGCAGTAATCGTTCTCCGGTCCTTAGTAGCTTAACACATTCAACACAGGGCCAGTAATGAATATTTCTGGTATTGCCCTAAATTCCACACCCGCCACTCCTGAAACTCTCTGCTCCCTCCTGGAACTCCGTCTCTAACTCAAGCTTACAAAACAATTACTCAACAAGATCTAAGAAGACATATACAATGCAAAGCTGCTTAGACTGAACATTACATGGCAACACTATTACGTGATCAATGAAACACAACTGGACCCTGTGGTCAATTAGATCATTGGAATGCTCACAGCAGCACATAATATTTCAGGAAATCAGTGATCTGTCCATGAATGTGACAGGGAGGTGTCGTATCGTGATGTGAGGAGGGGAATAGAGACAAGCTGTGGAAGACTGACCAGGAGGTGTGGTAAGTACTAACCTGTCCAGCGCCGGCCCAGGAGCAACAGCGATTTCGGCAGGCGGCCCATCAGCGACTTCTTCTAATATTGGGTAAAGGAATTTCTAAAGGATTTGCCCAGCAAAAATCAGAGGCCGTTATGGTGGAATAATGAGGAACCGCCATGACAAGCCAATCAGTATGATCGGTGGCTAGCCAATCGGGGTTCAATACATCACTGGTCTGCCCCCTGGGGGCCAATAATATAAAATGTCAGGATCAAGATGATGGTGGCAAAACAAGGAAAGTAGATCCCAGATTCAGGAGGTGACTGAGGCCAGAGGTCAAGCAGGGGCGGTGCGGATCAGTCTCTGACAAGCAGAGCAGCCAGTGAGCCGTGAGGAGAGGCATGGCACCACTTTAGGGGTAGGAGATGGTAGAAAGAGCCATCACTGCACCCTCTCCAGGCTGAGAGTTATATTGTGGAAGGAGCAGGGTCATCAGCAGCACAGAGTATATCAGGAGATGAGTGATGTATTAGTGAGGACAGGTCTGCATGTGACAGGGGCAGTGACATGATGTGAGGGGAGGAATGGAGGCAGCAGGAAGCCACAGACTGGGAGTTATATAATGGATAGAGCAGGGTACTCCGTAGTACAGAATAGGGATGTGATGCTCCTGTCATAGCAAAGTGTGAATATTGTGGTTTCCAAAACATGTTGATACACCTGGACTACAAATAAGTGAAGAGAATGAAATGAGAGAACAAGTACAGTAACTGTTTCTGCAGAATTAGATGTTGCTGAGCCGTGTGGGGAGTCAGCAGGACGCCGGCTGCATATGGAGATGAAGTGGATGAAAGTGCAGGGATGACGGCACATTATAGTCCTCTAGATTATTATCCCCAGAGGGGCAGGCGTACCTTTAAGCATGCAAAGGCCCAAAAAAAGGCACTTCCCTCCCAAATAAAACATATTTAGTGTATTCTTACGGCTACGTCCTAAAATACCTTCCATTCATTTGGATGGAATATTAAAAGAAAAAAAACAATTCCAGTGAGAAGAGACTGTTCCTGTCTTTACACAAATAGTAACAGTGAGAATCAGACAGACGCCGTCTGATATTTAGGTGTCTTTCTTTCTTCACTCATTCGGAGCTGTGTGCTTAATGTTTTCGGCTTCCCAAACTTCTCAAGATCCGTTGTACAGCCATTGTCATTAAACTTTCCTCTGTGAGCGGGAAGGCGCACTGAAAGTTACATTTTGGGTGTAATTTGTCAAGTAGTTTCCCTGGAGAAAAGTTTTTTTTACATTTTTTTTTTTTTTTAAAGTTTTGCTACATAAATAGAATGTAATTTTGTCCCTTTGGAATGATGTGTCTTCTAGAAATCCCTATTAGATTGACGGTATTAGATACTAAAGTCAGCATTAGACAGCTAATTTCACTATTAAAGTTACTTTAGAAGTGACCCTCCAATGATCACAATGGATTAGTATCACAAGATCATCAGCCCACAGGACAGCCTGCACCAGCACCTACATTAAATAATGGTGCTAATGCATTATACATACTCCCAACATTGTCCTTATCTGGAATCCGGACATGGGGGGCGCGGTCAAGTCACTTTTGAGGATGTGGCCTCGCCGGTGGAGGCGAGGTGAGGCCGCCCTAAGTGAGGGCAAAGCCGCAACCTCAGAAGCACTGAACCACCAATTCTAAACTTTTAGGCTGCTTAACCCCTGGCGTGAAACCGGTCTGCTCTTGCGGTTTTTGCGCATCCATACCGATTGTGTCCTTACTTGCGTCTGTCTTTAGTTGTGGCACTTTTTTATTAGTTTATTTTAATGGTTTCAGAGCACATCGTCACACTTGAAAGAATACCATCTCTGTGAGAGCGCACTAGCAGTTCACAAGAATGATTTCTCCAGTGTCTGGTGTAATTTTCCATTCGTTCAACAGTCCAATCATTTCAATGGGGTTGTGCTCTACCTCTGGAAACCCTATTGAAATAAATGGGCCATTGAAATGAATGGAGCTCCACAGCATTATTAATTGTTTGTACCCACATCAGCAGAGATTCACATGGTCGCTCTTAATGTATGATCAATGTATGGAGTTCCAATCACACTGCGGCGAGCATGGGAAACTGCTTGTGATTGGCTGATGGCAAACGGGGAGTCTCTGGTCATTTAGCGGCGTTCAGTGTGCAGTCATGTTTACTTTTTCTCTGTATCCCCCTCTTCCAATGAACAATGCGGATTAAGAAAGAAACAAATTAGATTTTTTTTATTTTATATTATAACTGTTAACAAAAGTTTGGGGATATTTTCATTGACATTTTAGTATAATGGGCAGATCTTCGTTGCCAATCCAGGGGTCATGATATTAATAATTAACCCAATCCATACAGCCCACAGGTGTCGTAAAAAGCATGTAAACATCATAACAAATGCTTACTGGACACACGCATAACATCTACATTGCTTTTCATTTTTTCTTTAACACGTCATCAGTGGAAAATGGGCCTTAATAAAGCTGCAGACCCCACACACAAAAAGATGAAACTATTGTAATGGAAATGCAATCGTTTCTATACACAGAACAGAGTGTACACGATAGGTAATTAAAATAAATTCCCCTAGATTTTTATCACAATAAGTACATTTCTTGTAGAATGTTGTGGAATGACGTACATAAATCACGCAGCGTATACAGATAAAACGCACCCAGGCAAACAGAAGTTCTCACCCCTCACAAGCGCTGTGCAGAAAGCGGCTCATAAGATACATTTGCGCTTCGTGTCCTCCAAGACTCATCTCAGTAACCAACGCGCTTTCAAAAATGACTGACGGCTAAAATATGAAGTCCCGTGGTAGGGAACATATCATTTCTGTCTGTATCATATTAATAAAGGTTCAGGTTGCCAGGTTTCAGCCCAATGGGGAGAAATAGGGAGAGTGAATTACTGACATTTCAGGAGATCTGTGAAACCACTATAATCTGTTTAAAGACGTCGCAGGCTCTGAGTGTTGTGAAATCCTGAGATAGGGAGGTTGCAAAGGGCGACGTCAGTTCTACCAGATCTGTAAGGAAATGCAAGCACTTAGCAGGTGAGGTTAGTGCAGATTCCATTACAATAAGCAGTGGCCATGACATTTTGCAGTAGTGTTGAAATGAAACCATTACATAAAACAACATGGGTTTATCTGGATGACTCTATATTAAAAGTTGCATCATTCACTGTATATTAAAGTACATCTGTTGCCTATGCCCACATTATAAGCTCACTATTGGGCACTTGTGGCATGGCTGAGACACGTTCCGTCACTGTCAGTGGGTAATGGGTACACTTTAACGGCAGAGTGCCACTTTAGGAATGAGCTTTACTGACATTTCGGTGATCATTCGACACTGTCAGAATGAATGCTGAACCTGTCTCATCCTACAGATCTGCAGTAAATGTCACGGGCATTAGGGAGGACTCTCTGCAAACGAGAGGTAGCGAATAGATAAAAAAAAGCAATTAAAATATTGTGCATTTATCAAACGTGGAATCAAACACTCAGAATGCAATGTGATTCCAAACAAAGTACCCTTAGCTATAAGAAATAGTTTTATTTTGTACCTATAGTACATATACCCCACAGGTGACAACTGTTAGGATGGAAGGTAGGAATGGAGGCAGAGGAATGGAACAAGTGAATCCTTAAATGATTTATAGCAGGACTTGGCTTGTGATACAGCTGTCCCAACATTATACAAGTGCATATAGGTTACCCACCCAGTTGCCGAGTCTTTACTAGGAGGTTTGGAAATTCTAGGGGTTCCAGATTACTTATTGAAGGGGAAGGGGATTCCCAAAATGCACAGGACGATCTGCACAATATCATTTCATTTATTCTGTAGGCAATGCTTTGTACCTGTTCTTATTTAATGTCAAACTATACACGTACTAGTATAACTGTACAGAACTATATACTGGAACTCATTATATAATTATATATAATTCTCAGTACCTGCAGTTATCTGATATAAATGCAGTTGTCAGCTTTTTTCTTGTTTCTTATACAATTACATAACATAAATTCAATATTATTAGAGGCAAAACCCAGCATGTTGGGTTGGGAAACGTACATTTACTAAACCAACATGAGATTTCGCCTGTTATAAAACTGCTGTTTTAAACCCCGCTGGCAAAAACACAGAAAATATGCGATATAACAAAGATTGATACATTTACCCCTCAGTGTCTGTTCTGACTTTGTAGGCTCTGATAACTGCACAGTACCACTTCCCAAGTTCTATATGCAATTCTCAGTATCTGTGCTTGTTCTGAATCTCATTTCCTGTATACAGTATAAGTGTCAGCGTCAGACCTCGTACACTGTATAGATGTAGGTTTACTAACTCTGACCGCTCAATGTACAGTATTATATGCTATGTAGAATGATATATCGGAGGTGCAGCATCTTACCCTGGAGTAACCAGTAAGATATAATGTAACGGAGTGGCAGCTCCCTGGAAGCTCGTAGCTGTGATATGTCAGAGCCTGAGGGGCAGCCATGGGGCAATAAGAGGTTCTGCGGGCAGCTGTTACCTTCATCTGAGCAGCTCTGTCCTTATCGTGGGTCAGGCTGGTACTTAGCGGTGTCACACTGACAGCAGATCTGTGTTACCCTCCGGCAATGTTCACCTGGGACTGTGCCACTCACTGCAGCATGCAAAATAGATATTATGGGCCTGAATCATCAAGTCACGCAAAACGAATGTAGTGTGCACCGTTCATCGCCGCTATCACTCGGGAGTGGTAGGAATTAATGGCGTTGGTGTAAACGACTGACTGTCACGGATCCATAAAAACGAAAGTCACTTGCCCGACTGATAATAAATGATGACTGACCCCAACAGTGTCATATCAAATCCAAATTCTCACCTCTATATCAGTCTTTTTAAAGCAGCAATGTTGGGTCCCTAAACCTAACCTTATTGTTATTCCTAACCCCAACTCTAAGTGTAAGAGTTAGGTGGTATGAGAATCGGCATTGCCGCTCTAAAAAGACATATATAGGGGTCGCAATTTCAAATGACATCAAAAGACGCTGCCGTTCTTACTGCTGATCGGGATTTGGTGTCACACTGTCGGGGACTTGTTGTGTCATTGTTAAGGTCAGTCATCATTTATTATCAGTCGGGCAAGTGACTTTCGTTTTTGTGGGTTCGTGGTAGTCACTGTCGGTGTTATCAGCACCGTTAACGTGACTAACACCGCTTACACCTGCCCTGTAGCTGGTGCAGGTGATACCACAGAAAATCACGTACCTGAGAGATGCCCAATGCTTGTGCCGGACGCTGCTCTGTGTGCGCTCCAGCTGGGCACGTCCTTACTGTACACTGACTACGTGCGTACACCCAGTACCCTCCCCGTTCCGCCCATGAAATCGTAGGCTGTAGTAGGGTCCTTTGCACATGAAGGTGACCTGCACACACTTGCGTTCTGTGGTGTATAGTCGGTTTCAGGTCTTGCACAGAGCAATTAATGCAAACTATGGCATGTATTGTCATTTACATTCCTTAATGAATGAGGCCCTATGTATCTGTTATATGTGACTGAATCTCATGGTCACAATGTAACCATCAGCTCTCCTATTACATACACACATCAGGTGGAGATCACCAACCCCAATCCATATCTAGACCTTTTGGATCGGACTTGGTCGTGTATGAAGAGAAGTGACTGATCCCCATTATTGAAGGTGAAGTGAGGAGGACACAGAGATCTATGTGTTGTCTTAGAGAGATCCTGAAACACTTTATGGAAAGGACAAAACACGGGACAATTTCTATGACAAATGAACGCACGCATGATGGAAGACCATGTTCCCATAATGCCGTACGGGACACGGATTGTATCTGTTGTATTTCACAGCATAGATCATCCCGGTATTGACAGCGATACAGCTGGCTGATAAAATAATATTTGAGTACAGATCTATCAGCGAGCAGCATAATTATCCATAATAGCCATCGCTGGCTGTGTCGTTAATCAACTCTGTCTCGTCTGCCAATAATTTATGCTCTTAAAGACAGCCAGCGTTCCCCCCGTACGCTCTCATGTATGGAAGATCAGCTCCAACCACATCGCAGCGACATAAATCTGCGCCCACAGTGACATCAGACATCACTGTATAGTATAAGTACCGTCGGAATGAAGGACTCTGACCAAGTGAAGAATGTCTGTATAAGACATGGAAATGGAGCAGAAGTGAACAGAACAGTCACTTTAGGAAATGTTTGCGGAAGACAAACTCCTCGTCCATCTAGAAATCCCAATTCCTGATGGATTTATTCTGCAGGAGTTTAGGCAACTTTCAGCACCAAGCTCCTTGTGAAGTACAAGCTTCATAATGTGATAACAGTCACCTTAGTTATTTAGTGTTATTCTATTTGCATTTCTGCAAGACAAATAGTTTCAGATATTGCACCTTATTATAGCCCAGGTACCTGACACATTGTATATATTTTGAGATAGGAATTTTATTCCTATCTCAATAGGTTATTTCTGAGACTAGGGTAGAAATTTGTTTTTTCTATTTTAACCTTTCTAAAGCAAATACCTTATTTCTGATGTATATATCTGATACAATGAGCCTTTGTTTACAAAGTCTTTTGTGTATTGGGATATGTTTTGTATGGGAAGTGTCATTGTTTGGGGTTTGTAAGGTTGCTAGTGGAAACCTCCAATTAAGCCTATGGGGAGGGAGTCTGAGAGCAAGAAAAACCTGCTCTGTCCAAAGGCCCAGCAGGGGGTCGTTACTGTGTGGCCTTTTGTCGGAGTGTTCAAACCTTTCTGAACATTGAGCATGTGATGCAGGACATCACAGTGTTTCTAGAATTTCATAGATAAGTGTAAATATTGTTGGCTTTGCAATCCATGTTTGTGCAAACACATAGCCTGTGTCTAAACTGTATAAAAGGCACTGGCTTGTATTGAAAACTTCTTGTTCTTATTTTCATCTGACCTGATCACTGGTACTTCCAACCAGTGTGAGAGCAAATAAACATCTTGCTTCATAGACCTACTTGAAAACATCTTCAATATTGCTGTATTCCTGTGACCTACAGATTAGAGCCAAAATCGAATCCGTTCCCGACTGTCCTGAGGTTTGGATCCAGCTTTTCTGGTACCACCGCTCTGCCTGCTACCCTGCAACTCTGGTCAGTGTGATAGACCAGGGGGGGATCCATCCACAGCACCCTGATCCATAGTAAGAGGTCCGGAGTTACCAGCCCGGGTACACCAGCAACGAGACACACTAGCAGCGTCAGTTACACAGAAGAAATCCGGTTCTGGATGCCGGTAAGGAGTCCAGTGGTGGCAGCCTTTGTAAGCTCCTCCTACTGCGGCAAGAGGGCGCATTTGGGATAATGAAAGGGAACGGTGGCAAAGTAAGCCCAGCCAGTTCCCAGCAACAACAGACAGGGTGGCACAGGCGGTCCATCCTGTCACAGCAATTTATAAACCTGCAAATCATGTGCATTTATTTTCATGTTAGTGGATACAGAGTTCCATCCCAACATCCTGGTGTTTGGAACTGACCAAATCAATGAATCGGGACCTAAGTTCCCAGGATCCTGGGTGTGACTGGTGGAAACTCCAACTTATTCACACATTAGGACCACTCCCTTCATTTATTTCCATTGCATTTCTCCTGCAAGCTCTCACTGGTGTCTTACAGTGATTATGAGAGCGAGGAGACATCAGGACGGACTATTTTATATGTATCACTTTTGTGTGTTTGAATTTTTTAAATACATCAGTTGAAATCTGCCTAGAAATGTAGAGTACGTGGAAGGTGGAAGACGCGTCACATTGAAAGTATAGAATGATTCCGATTACCGGCACCTCCTGAGGACCTGCAAAAGTCCATAAATATATCCTGTGTGTCGAAAGGTGGCGGTTCGACGCGCTTCCTGCAAATAAATCCTATGGAAACAATTATGAGTGATGAGATCTCTGTCTCACCATTAGGATATCCGTTACAATTATATACAATGTCCTAACAAGCTGACCCACCTGCAGGCTGTGCTACAGAGAAGATACATTATATCACTGACAAATGTTCTGTTGCAGCCATCTTGATTATCCCCTGGAATATTGTTACAATGTTGCATGCTAATTCTCTATGCTGCCATCACAAGCAGGAAAATACATACCCCATAATCCTTTATTGGTAGCACAGAGGGTAAAGGGGGCATTTCCAATTAGTGCAGTCACCAATATGCAGCACAGTAATATCTAGCAGTTTTATGGATATCACTATCCAAGGATCAAGTTATAACGCTGCTACTAATAAGATCTGTATTCCTACCCGTAAGAGTCTGTATTGTGCATTGTTCTATGCTATCACGCGCCAATTGTGATTGCCACCTGGGGCAAATTGTGCCCACCTTTAGGTCAAGTACCCACACATTAATATACGACAATCCCTTCTTAATCTAACATTCCCCTACATACTGTATATCTAATAGATGGGATCCACCACAGGAAACCCCTTGTTATCTGCATCATCTCCCCGACTGCACCGCTGGTCGTCCACAGAGCTCTATGACCTATGGATGGACCTGGTCCCCCAGCACCAACTCTTAGCTTCAGGTATTAGGACTGTTCCCAGGAATATACATAATGTATATTTCTGGGAATGAAGTTATTCATTTAAAGGAAACATCTGCCTCTTTGGATTCCAGAGGGGGTATTAAAAACCAGAAATAAATTAGTGAAGGTTTTCTATTAAGTCTGATTTATGGGGAGAGGTAAAGTAATTATTGGACATTAAAGGAATAGTTCACCTTGGTGGGGTCCACTCTCCCCCAAATTAGACTTAATCTGGTATCTTATTTGGGTAAGTTACTATTGCAAATATACACTTAAAAAACTGACATACTGCTTTACATGTACTGCGTTGTGATGTTATTTGTACCTGTAGCATCCAGAATTTATAACAAAAACCCCAAAAAAACAGAACTCCTTTGACTACATAAAAAATAAATTCAGTGTCCTGTTCATTCACGTCACGTCAGAGGCTGCACTGCCCCCTACTGGTCGCTCAGCAAGGGGTCTCCACTCTGGGCCTTTTCCTCCTTCACATTGTGATAAATTAAGTACAGACCTCAACTGGGGAACAATAATGAAAAAGGCACAACGTGTGAGATATGTGTGCCAGGCATTAAAAAGCAATCCATTAATTATTGTAGTGTTGAGCGCCTGTACGATGGATCAGGGCAAACACTCCGTGTTCTGTGCCTGGTAGGGGCCCAGTGAGAGACGGGGGAGGGGGCCACTCGCAGCGGCATCCCAGACACTTCAAGAAAAAGCTGTTTAATGTCACTGCCAAAAACCCAGTTATTACATTCCTAAAATATCTCTGGGCTTCTTCTCAACTTGCAAATGCTGCAAAAAAACCCCCACAAAACAAACTTCCATTTTGTCCCAAAATATTTTAAATGTTTCTTAGATGATGAAGTGAGGATGGTGGCACAGTAGTGAGTATTGCTGAGTTATAGTGCAGGGGCCAGGACCCTATTTATGTGGAGTTTGAATGTTGACCTGTGTTTGCGTGGGGGGGTTTCTGCCAGATGTTTGAGTTTCCTCCCACAATCCAACTGGAAATCTGGAAACCTCCCCCCAAAAGTGCTCTCCTGGCAGAAGCAGATGTGACAGATCTCATATTCTCTGTAAAGCGCTGAGCAATATGCAGGAACTATATAAATAAAGGTTAAAGAATAATGCTCAGCAGGAATCCAACAGTAAAGTATAAATACTACAGGCAGAATCTGAGGTAGGAAAGGTAACTGCAAAAATTGCGCTGGCGTTTAACTTTTCAGTAGTGAAGTCAACGGACGGACCCCTTCCCTGGCTTCTGCAAAAAATCCTCTGAGTTCTAAATAATATATCCCTGCCCTATGTATTGTCTGCTATGGGGTTAACAACGTGCAAACAAAGCAGGAATTCCCAGAGGAATACTGGCTCCATAAAGGTTACTGTAAGGTTTTGGACCTGACGGCCTAACCGTAAACACATAGATCACTCCCTGGACTAGAAATGACACATCCACCATCCACAGCTGTTCATTAGTTGACTCTTGCAAGCTGCAAGTACATATTTAATCAGTTATCGTGTCATTGATAGACAATGGGTCGTGTCTACATCCACGTCTGGAGACCTCAGCCAGCGTCTCATCATTGTTGTGTATTTATATGCATACGCCATTCTTACACAGCACTCCGTCCCTGTCCCTAGGAGCTTGCACTCTAAGTACCATACCACACACACACAAACAAAACCCACTGGACCACTCACAAGTCAAATAACCCATCAGTATGATTTTGGAGTGTGGGAGGAAACCGGAGAACCCGGAGGAAACCCACGCAAACATGGGGAGAACATACAAACTCCTCACAGATAAGACATGATCTGAATCACATTCATGGCCGCAGCGCTTTGAAGCATCAATGCTTTAAATGCTAATATTATCCAAACAAACTTTAATAACTTATATGTCTACAACGTACAGAATTTAAAAAAGAAGCTTTTGCAAAGACCTGCAGAATATATATATACATATGGGATAAAGCACTGTGAAGAACAAGGATATATAAAGTAACAGATAGAGCTTAAATACAGAACTATGAGCCAAAATGATTATCTTTATGCTGTAACAGTATCAGGCGTGTTATTCTATGTCATACACCAGAAGTAGTTTTATGACAAGGAATTAAACCATTTTTAGTATTTTAATTAACAATATGTAAAATTCTACCTTAGAAAACGCAATTATTTAATCAGAGAAATGAAACTCTGTCCACCTGTCACAGTTGTGAGAAGGTTCTACAATACGATTCTGCAGGAGGGAGCCCCCGTACAGGGGGTTTTGTGCTGTGTGTACGTCTCACCGAGATGAAAGACAGGTATGAAGAAGAGAAGCTGTAAGTATTGTTCAGAAAGTGTTTGAAGCAATGTAAAGTATGTGTCACTCTTTGAAATGGATAAAGAATGTCCTGACATAACCACCGTAGTGAAAGGTATTATTGTGATGTCAGAGGGTGACAAAATTTAGGGCATTTCACAGATGTTTTTATAACGATTCCCATCACTTATATATTACAGATATATTAGGACTTATTTAGTGATTCCTTTCACTGCATTCGAAACAAAGAACAAGAGAAAACACTGGAGGAAATGGTGCAGGATAGGCTACAATCGTCCTCTATGCAGAGCAACATGTCTTATCCACAAGGAAATATGCAAGAAGAGCGCAAGACAATGACGCCAAGATTGGACTGTGTCATAAGGCGCCTACGTGTGCCAACGTCTTCGATTCACTGTATACAGTCTTTCTGCCCATTTGACAATATAACGGTGAGCCTGGAATATAGACAAAGGGGAATATTTACTAAACTGCGGGTTTGAAAAAGTGGAGATGTTGCCTATAGCAACCAACCAGATTCTAGTTATCATTTATTTAGTACATTCTACAAAATGACAGCTACAATCTGATTGGTTGCTATAGGCAACATCCCCACTCTTTCATACCTGCAGTTTAGTACATATACCCCAAAGTGTCTGATCCAGGATACAATCCTCATTCTCTAATGAAATACAACTGTACTAACACCGGTCCATAATCCCATTCGAAGAAAATAGTTTAAATCATGATTTTTACAGATGATTTGTGAAGTGTGTTGTTCTCAATAAATACAATCAGCCTGACCGGTGCGTTAGAGGGGACCCGGCAATCGTTCCATTATCCTCATTCATTACCAGCCATTGTGACATACTGACCCTTCAAAATCCGCTTCTCTCCCGTTGGGTATTGGATTAAGAGGAATGGAATACAAAGCGTGTTCATGGATAAAGTGCTTTCACTAGGAGCAATTACAGGTCAGTGACCTCTATAATCTCAGACAGAGACGTGGGCTGAGGTGACAACCGATCTGAAGATGGTTGAGCGATAGAATGATGTATCTTCATGTAGCCGTCACCCGTAATGTATAGGAAGTGGAGGCTGCCAATGTGGGGAAGAGTCAGCCTATCAGTTCACTAGGGACTGAGGCACGAGGCACAACACTGGCTCCTGTTTAACTGATTCCCCAAATACAGAATATGGACACTATGTGATAGAACTACAGGGGGTGCTGTGGCTATGGGGGCAAGGCCGCTATATTAGCGTCCGTTTTCTGGGGGTTTCACTGAACATACGCCAGCACCCACACAAGCTCAGAAGGGTAGAGCGAAGACCCATAGAAGATGGATCCACATTCCCGGGACCCTAGTCAGGGGCGAACGCAGGATTTGTGGAGGGGGGTTTCCACACCAGGCCGCCAGTGGGCGTGACCAGCATGCATGGGGGCGTGGCTATAATTTTAGACAGTGCTTGGCTGCTCTCCAACTCTTCCTATGCCCATAATATACATGGGCAATGCTGCGTGCACTACTGTTAGGTGCACGCAGCTCTCCCTTTTCAAGCAGAGCCGGCCACCTCAATTATACAGTGCCCCAGGCTTGGAGGGGGTATCAGGCACTAGGAAACCCCCCTCGGTTTGCCTATGCGAGCCCCAAATTTTTCTATGGAGCACCGCTACGGAATCTTACATCCATGTGATTGGCCCTTTAACCTGCGTTCAACAGAAATAACTTGGACCCCTATAGATACACAGAACATTGATGGCAGATTTAGACCATCGTGTCTACACTTCCCTTAATAATGGTTTATTCTTAGAAAGTGCGCTCATTCCTTAGTTATGTCCCAACTATATCTATGAGTGATACAAGTGGCGACTTAGTTTCCACCCGTCTGCATGTGAACCAAAACTAACACAGAAGCCTCCTCACCATGTACATATCATTTATTATTGTATTATTTTGCAGCCGCATAAAAGTTTTCCCGTTGATCATTAAGGTCGGCTTTAAACAGATACTTTTATCCAGACGTTGTTACATCTCCTGCCCAGGATTAGCTGCGTTCCGCAGCGCACAGCAGATTCACGCCCGATGCCTCAGACAGAGACAAATTGAATTAGCGCTGGGTTACTCACTGTTCCTCTGTAATATTACAGGGTAATGCGATGGATTGGAATTCTTCAAACTCTGCCAAGTTATTTAAAACAATTTCTCTCAGTGATAGAGACAATAAATATAATATACTCTGGTAATATCGCGGAGACACCCTGTAATTCCCAGCAAAATCAACATAAAACTCATCTACAGCAAACTAAGAGCTGTTACCTTGTGTGGCAGCATTATTAGACGGAATATATTATATATTATATTCCGTCTAATAATATAATATATATATAAAATCATCATCATCACCATTTTTTATATAGTGACACTGATTCCACAGCGCTGTACAGAGAACTCACTCACATCAGTCCCTGCCCCATTGGAGCTTACAGTCTAAATTCCCTAATATATACACAGACAGACACACAGACAGACACACAGACTAGGGTCAATTTAATAGCAGCCAATTAACCCACCAGTATGTTTTTGGAGTGTGGGAGGAAACCGGAGCACTCGGAGGAAACCCACACAAACACAGGGAGAACATACAAACTCCACACAGATAAGGCCATGGTCGGGAATTGAACTCATGACCCCAGCGCTGTGAGGCAGAGGTGCTAACCACTGAGCCACACACACTAATTATATATATATATATATATATATATATATATATGCATCCTGCTATACATCACCTCGCTTAGTGTAATGACAGGTCTGGTGTGCGTTTAAAGCTGGAGGTATAATGTGGGAGAACTGTATATAAACAGTATTATCCTTAGTATTATTATGGCAGTACTGGGACCAGGGGCAGGACTCTACATCAGAGGGCCCTATAGATAAATTTAGAGGAGCCTGTCGATACGGTCCGTCCTAGTTATAGGCAATAGCTGAACTGACGCTGTTACAGGGTGTGTGGCGGCTATTTACCCATTGTTTCTGGGCCCCGTAGCCAACACTGACTGTGATTCTCTGTGGCCCCTGGGAAACAGACTTAGGACTGGTACACGCTACAGGTTTTTCAGCCGATTATCAGGCCAAGCAAACGATAAACGACCGTTCGGCACAATATTGCACTACTGTGTACGCTGTAACGATGAACGATCATAGTTCCAAACACATTGTATCGTTTCATTTGATTTTTAAACAGGACTAAAAATCTTGTTCAACGACGGAACGATGTTGTTCCAGTTCTGCAGTGTGTAAGCACTCAGCACTGGCAGTGTCCATAGATCTCTATGCAGTGTGTAAGCACTCAGGACCGGCAGTGTCCATAGATCTCTATGGAGTGTACAGAGTCACCGTCTTTTCAGCCGATGGTCATGACAGATGAAGAGCACAGATCGGACGGTAAATCGTGTAACATGTGTATAGTGTGTACACAGGATTCAGCTGCTGATCAGGACTTTCAGCCAATGGTACAATCGTTACTGATGTTGCATCGAGAGAAGTTTTCTGTAGTGAGTACCCAGCCTTACACATATATAGGGGGCCGGAAATGATTTTGTGGTGTCATTAGTTGCTGTCCCTGTGACTTCCCCGGAGAGGTCTGTTACAGGACCACTAAACCTACATTACAAGTCACCTCCATGAAGCACGAGCCCCGGCACAATCACAAATACATACATGTAAATGTTTCCTGTTCCTGTCATATGTTTAATCTCTTTATTCAGTCTGTGCTGGCAGCAGCACTGATCACTGATCCTGCGTGGCTTCATGCCACGTTACACCAGCGGAGGTGCCAACTGTCCCTAACCCAGGGCCGGTGCCAGGCTGTAATGATGTATCACTGTAACTGATTATCCCTGGAAATGTCCCTATTTTATTTTAATAATGAATTATGCAATGAAATTCCTCTTTTTGCACGTTAGATGTAATTCTTTCCATTCTTATTTTCTGGGCTTTATAACTATATTTATTAAAGATGAGTATTTAAAAAGTAAGAAGGTATAGTAACTAGAGGAGGGATGACAAGATGGGGACTTAAGTGCACTTTCAGAGAGTCCCTGTATGACACAAGCAGCTCTTAATGATCTGATCACTTCTAAGACTGAACGCCATTACTCTCTCCTAATTCTCCTTGATCTCTCGGCTGCATTTGACACCGTTGACCACTCTCTTCTCATACAAACGCTGCAATCCCTAGGTCTTCAAGACACAGTTCTATCCTGGTTCTCATCTTACCTCTCTAAATCGCTCTTTCACTGTTAATTTCTCTGGAGCCACCTCTGCTCCGCTTCCCCTATCAGTTGGAGTACCACAAGGCTCGGTGCTAGGTCCTCTGCTGTTCTCTATCTATACCGCTTCTCTTGGAAATCTAATAAGTTCCTTTGGCTTTCAGTATCATCTCTATGCGGATGATACCCAAATCTATCTATCCTCTCCTGATATCTCGACATCTGTGTTGTCCCGTGTAACTGACTGTCTTTCTGCCATTTCATCTTGGATGGCCTCTCGTCAACTCAAACTTAATCTTTCTAAAACAGAGTTAATAATATTCCCACCCGCCAACAAGAGCATACCTGACATTTCTATCTCTGTTGATAACATGACCATAAATCCCACCCCACAAGCTCGCTGCCTAGGTGTAATCCTTGATTCACGCCTATCCTTTGTTCCCCACATTGACTCTATATCTAAATCATGTTACATACATCTAAAGAACATTTCCAGAATCCGCACATATCTCACACAAGACACTGCTAAAACCTTAATTCATGCACTAATCATCTCCCGCATTGACTATTGCAATTCCCTCCTTACTGGTCTTCCCAAAAACAGACTCAAACCCCTAAAATCTATTTTGCATGCTTCGGCAAGACTGATTTTCCTTGCAAATAGCTATTCCTCTGTTGAATCACTCTGTATGTCTCTACACTGGCTGCCTGTCTTCTACCGAATCCAATATAAAATACTTTTACTAACCTACAAGGCCATCAACAAAGCTGCACCAACATACATCTCCTCTCTTGTCTCAAAATATCTCCCAACTCGGCAACTCCGTTCTGCAAAAGATCTGCGTCTCTCATCCACCCTCATTACATCCTCCCATTCCCGGTTACAGGACTTTTTTCGGGCTGCACCCACTCTGTGGAACTCTCTCCCTCGCACAATAAGACTCTCCTCTGTTCTACAAACTTTCAAGCGTTCTCTGAAAACCTACCTATTCAGACAAGCTTATAATATTCCTCAACCACCATCTTAACCTCACTACCTTTAGCCTGTTACACAATTTCACACAAGACAACTACCCCCGGAATAACATTGTTGTGTGACAGGATCATTTAGCTTATGAGTCACCTTACCTTTGCAGTCTGGCTGGGCCAAGATGCAAAATGTATACTTAACCTCATGTGTCAATCTCCCATTGTCCCATAGATTGTAAGCTTGCGAGCAGGGCCTTCTCACCTCTTTGTCTGTTTTACCCAGTTTGTTTATTAGTTTATTACGTTTGTCCCCAATTGTAAAGCGCTACGGAATATGTTGGCGCTATATAAATAAATGATGATGATGATGATGATGATGCTTATATATTTCTGAGACTTTTAGGGGTCGATTTGGGCAGCACAGTGGCTCAGTGGTTAGCACTTCTGCCTTACAGCACTGGGGTCATAAGTTCGATTCCCGACCATGGCCTTATCTGTATGGAGTTGGTATGTTCTCCCCGTGTTTGCGTGGGTTTCCTCCGGGTGCTCCAGTTTCCTCCCACACTCCAAAAGCATACTGGTAGGTTAATTGGCTTTTAACAAATTGACCCTAGCCTGTATGAGTCTGTGTGTGTGTTAGGGAATTTAGACTGTAAGCTCCAATGGGGCAGGGACTGATGTGAGTGAGTTCTCTGTACAGCGCTGCGGAATTAGTGGCGCTATATAAATAAATGGTGATGATTTAACAAACCTTCTATGGAAGAAACTGGAGTTATATATATAACCTTACAGGATATATATATATATATATAGTTTATTAGACAGTACTAAATAAATCATTTGTGTCTCTTTCAGATAAAAAAAAAAACTACTGTATTTAGGTGTAAAGTACAACGATGACTTCGTCTTATATAGAATCCTGCCCAACTAGTGTCTCTCCAGCTGTGATGGTACTACAAGTCCCAGCTGGCAGTTCCACAATAACCGGCTGTCTACCACTGTTATACAGTGTAGTATTCACATAAATCCAGCGTGTGGAAGGCTATATGCATCTAGCCGGCTGTGCTGACAGTCTGTATCTACACTGCTAAACGGCTTGGAAAAAAAAAAAAAAAAGATCTAAGTAAGCCAAATTTGGCTCAAAATTTAAACAAGGGGATTACAGGAGTCTTAAAAGTAAAAAGCAATTTTACGGAGCCCATTACACGTGCTTTAAAAGTAAAGATCAATTATTACCCTACCTCCAAACTGACAATTTAACTGTAAGTGCAAAGCGTCTCTCTTGGCAAAAGACATTCAATTGCCTCATTAAACTGAATCAGTTCTGCCATTTTTTTGGAAATCACACAATTTTGAGAGAGTCTATAGGAAAATACTCCAGGAGACTTAAACCGGCCAAGAAAAGATTAATAGAAGCATCACCACATGCTCACACCCAGCGATTAGCAGGGCAAGCTGGGGCACATGTCTGGATTATAAAAATAGTAATACTATTAATATGTGTACATCACTGACATTTACCCTGCAGGAATAACTACAGTATCCAAGGTTTGTTTTTTTTTAGGTCTATTAATGGGCTAATTAATGGGGATTTCCTCTGATGGGGGATTTGCATAGTACAACTGAGAAGCTACCACCCATGGGATAATATCCATTTGCACTGGGGACCTCTGCTGGACAGATTGTGTAACAACAGAGAAGGATCCAAGACATTCCTCACATATTGGATTTGTCGGCTCTCGCCCAACTTTACAGAAGGGAAGATATGGTGAAGGGGGCTTGATGGATGGATGGAGACTTGGAGCAAAGGTAAATAGACCATAGATACAAATTGGAAGGTGTAATATTCTGTGCATGCTGTAGAAGACTGAGGACGTGATGGGCACTGGAAGAAAATACCTCCCCATATTTTCCATACTGTTAAAACACGTACAAATGAATTTCATATACGATCAAATCAGAATAGCAAAAGCAATATTTCGTGTTATGCTTTGCTACATATTGCAGAATGAACACACTGGCCAAGTATCTGGACATTTAAAAAAATTGAGGAGGTCAGAAGTCTCCCCATGTACCAAACTAGCAGAACCCCGGGATAGCAGCTGCTCTGAAGATGTTCTCCCCTGACATTCACAGTTTGGTGTAATCCCTCAGTGGAGAACTGAAGAGGGAGTGTTAGAACCTGCGGGTTGGTCAAGTTGCAGCTGGTCCAATTAGCTTTGACCAGGTGCCATGCGCCATCCTGGCTCACTGAAGAGTAACAGCCCAGATTGTGGCAATTTTCCACTGGCAGAATTCACGCACGGACTCTTAGTATTGATGATTATACTTATTCATATTCATTCATGAAAACTTTAATAAAAAATGCTATTTGTCCATCACAGTATTTTGAAAGTATTAACAAATTATTTTTTATCTAGGATACATTATACATTTATTAAAATATTTATACATTATCCCAAATTTAGACCTATCAATCATTTTCATTTTATACACTGATATTACAGTTTAATACGCACATTCACCCCTTGACTTAGGGCTATATCCATTTTAAAACATTATAGTTACAGGGGTAAGGAATGACTATTTTTATAGGTAACACCAAGGTGGCACAGGATTGAAAGCACAGACTGACACCCCCTTAATCTACTAACTATTACAGACTCCCCCCCCCCATATCTACTATTACAGACTCCCCCCATACCTACTATTACAGACCCCCCATATCTACTATTACAGACCCCCCCATATCTACTATTACAGACCCCCCCCATATCTACTATTACAGACTACCCCCCCATATCTACTATTACAGACTCCCCCCCCATATCTACTATTACAGACTCCCCCCCCATATCTACTATTACAGATTCCCCCCCATATCTACTATTACAGACCCCCCCATATTTACTATTACACACCCCCCCATATCTACTATTACAGACCCCCCCATATCTACTATTACAGACTACCCCCCCATATCTACTATTACAGACTCCCCCCATATCTACTATTACAGACCCCCCCATATCTATTACAGACCCCCCCATATCTACTATTGCAGACCCCCCCATATCTACTATTGCAGACCCCCCCATATCTACTATAACAGACTCCCCCCCATATCTACTATTACAGACTTCCCCCCATATCTACTATCATCTATTATAATAGACAAGCAGAAGGAGCTACTAATGTTTCAAGGTCTTTATACCTGGCTACAATGTAACTACCAGGAATGTCATATTCCTTAGGATTGCCATACACCCAACACATTCATATCTTCATATCTGGTCTGAGTGATCTTGAACACTAACTGATTTGATATCCAGGACATTTGCTGTAGAACATGACTGTAATAAGACCCTGGGTATCTTGAGGCCGGGATGAGCGCTGGGATGTAATTTATGGCGTTCACCGAGCGTAGCGTTAAGTGCAGTTGTGATGGAACGGACAGAACGGGTCCTCTGGTGGCTACAACAGATGGACATATCGTAACATAGGAATAGGCAGCCGAGATCCTTTACAGCATCAACATTCATTACGGCTCAGTGTGCTGGATTCACCAGTCACATCCAATAAATTCTTTCTGCTGTTTTTCAAGAGCGAACAATAAATCTGACAGATGACAAATCTGCAGCTAAAACTTTGTGCAGCTCATTACAGCCCTATCTTGGTCCATTCCCATCGCGGCACCAAGTGGTGGCCACATCGGCTCAGACATGACTTCCCCTGTGTTACCGGAGGGGAGAAAGTGGTTATAACCGGGATGTGTCAGGAAGAGACAGATGTAAACAAGGAAGGAACAACGCCGCTGAAATCACCCGTCACTCACAACGTAAGGACAAGACAGAGAACTGACCAAATCCATGTCACCTTCATGAGGAGACAGAAACTAAACATAGAATGTAATTCTCTGCAATAAGTCATTAAAGTGGAATTATCACAATGTATGGATACATACTAATTCAGCAGTATATAATCCTACCCTCAATATCTTCCACCTTAATTACTGTAACCCTTCACTCACGCCCATGAGTAAGCTGGCTCAGCTGCTCGACTAATTATCCTAACTAATGATTGTAGTCACATGTCCGTTTCCTCCAAGACCCAATTTAAAATTCTGCCTCTTACTTTAAACGTCTCCCCAGAAATTTCCTATCTGAGGACAGACTGGGTCGGAGATTTCCAAACTAAGGACAGACTCCTATCATCCTTCCTTATCACCACCTCTCTTTCAAAGGTATCCGTACACTGTGGTAAACACTTCCATTTCATTATAACCTTCATTATATAGTGACTTTATTTTTGGTGTACAAACCCACCCCACCAGCTTGTTGATCTTCAAATTTTACATTCATATGTGACTGATTCATCACTTATAATGTGTAACTTTATCTTTGTAACACTTCCAGTGCTTAATATTACATTGACAGATCTCATGAGCAGGGCTGTCAACTCCCTGTGTGGAATTATGCAATGTAACATATTTAGTAGGGAGAAAGGAATAACGCCTTTTGACATCTGTACATACTAACACTTTATACCTCGGTAAATAATCAGTATTTAAGCATTTATCTCTTGTTTTTAACCATTTCACTAAGTTCTCTCCTAATGTCAATGTAATTTCTATGCAAATGAGAGAAAGAACAAACAGATTCAGCAAAACAAAATTAAAAAAAAGTTCTTCAGCCACTGTAGATCTGGGCAGAGGGTCAAAAAAAGGCTTATTGATAAAAAGCTATTTTGTGCTTTGGCAAATGCAACACGAGTTACCTACGTAAAAATATATTTTATTACAGTTCTTTATATAGTGCCAGGGTACCCTGCAACACAAGGTTTAGAGACCGAAGGAAATTCTTCTTGTGCGATGAGTTGTACGTGCCCCAGTATCCGGGAATGGGAGCAGATAAAGAGTGTGGACAAGAGGTACAGATTTTGGACGAGCAGTGGGATCAGGTTGGGAGATATTTTGAGACAAGAGAAGAGATGGATAATGTTACCCTATTAGACATTTGGGGTCTCTAAATTTGTTCTGGCAGCAAACTGTAGACCCTGTTATTTAAGGCAATATGAAGGTTTATCTCATCAGGTGACCCTGGTCTATAATTTGCCTATTGCAGTTCTCTTAACGACTTTGTATGTGAGCACATGTATTTTACTGTATATCGGATACGGTGAAATAGGGACAACCAATGTAGGGACTGACAGAGCGAGGCCGCAGTAGAAGACCGTTTGGCAATGAAAATAATTTATCTATGATTTAGCCGGGAGGACTCTAGATAACAATTTGAATATGATCTGGTCCTACTCATTGTCCTATAACATAGTTCAATGCAAATTGTGCTACACAAGTCAATCGGTTGCTCTTACACACTTCTCGTCTGAAAAACCTTACCATCCATATTGGTGCTTAGCGATCATGAGACAAGAGAGAGTACCAACATTTCTTTCAGGATATTTGAGCCTCGAACACTCAGCAACAACCATATAATATGTCATAATGCCAAAACCACCTCAATCCAGGTCTGTTCAGCTTTTAGACATGTTTAGCTCTAGATAGGCTACAAACAGAGGTACAAGATGACTCTCCGGGAACCGAAGAAGCTATTAATCTGCACCATTCAGAAGTTCATCATTCTGGCATCAGAGCACTTACAGATGTATGCAACCAGTGGTTTGTTGTTATGTAATAACTACAAGTAGCAGCATGCCCTGCAGGGCCTGATAAGATCCGCTGAGATACGTAGTTCTGTCGCCTACTAGATGCCTACTTCTGTCTTAAAGAAACTCATCTGCAATCATTTCTCCCAAAAACACAATTTCCATCAGCTCCAAACCTCCAATCGACTTATATACATAAACGATAATAAATGAAACTGACTTAATCGTTGGAAGTATATTGTTCAGACACAAAGTGATACATTTGGAATCTCATATTACCTCACTGGGCAGGTACACAGTTGCCATTGAGAGCTGACCTTGATAATCAGACAAGCTGGGTGACCAGTTAACGTCCTAAACCTCCTTGAATCGACGGAAAAGATCAGCAGCACCTAGAACATAAACATTTTACAATCAGCCATCCTGGAAAAACAAGAGGAAATAGTCGAAATACAACTCGGGCTCTGCAGGAGATGAAACAACGTGGTTCTAGATCTCAGAGATAATTGTGAGCGACAGGAACATGACCCCAATGTCTGCTGCAAAATATCCCCCATAGACCACAGCACTGATGTAACTAGAATGTTCCTATTTAACATTTATAATGAAGATTGAGATGGAAAACGGTCTTTTTATAAAATGAATGGTACAAAGATTAAACATCTGGTCAATGTTAATAAGAAACATCTCTTTCTTTAAAACCCAAGTATTGGGTTAATTTCACGTTCTACATTATTTATAAAACATAACAGGAGATGAGCTGTTCCAAGAGAACGCAGTGGGGCACCCAGGGCACATTAAGGGGCGTGCCAACCCCGCACCCTCAGGAGGAGCCCAATTGGGCGTTGAGATGAGAGATGGCGCAGTGCTCAAGTGTAAACGCAAGATCTAAGTCCAACCTTCTATCACCTGATTATTATTCTTTCTTTACATTACATTTTTTTCTCCCAAGATACTGCTCAGTATAGCCTGATTTATGGCGTAAATTAATTGTGAGTGACAGGAGCCACAGGGACAGTTTTGTGCGAGTGAAGCTTTGTATTATAATGCTTAGAGTGAGAGGCAAAAATTAGCTCCATTAAAATATAGGAGGAGAGCAGAAGATCTCCAGATCTTCATGTCCTTTTGTTGAGTGAAAGTGGCCATAGGCCCCTCCGCACAGCAAGGGACACTACTAAAGAGCTGACTTTTCCTTCACTTCAATCGCCTTTCAAATATCCTACTCCAAAAAGTGGAAGTCTCGTTTCCGCACTGCGCCTGGGGGCAAGTCCTCTGTCTACTTTACACACACTCACTAGGAGGATCATGTAGGTTTGGATATATGCCTGATGTCACGCCTAAGATACACATTTCCATAAAGTGCATGAGCACCCAAAGACGCCCACAAATACATCCATATGCACGTTTTGTCGCAAGTTACCCTTATGACTCTTTATGCTTGGAGAGGCGGATGGAAGAGGTGAGCGTGCATGGGTAAGGGCTGCTGCAACAAGACGTAAGGATAGTGGTAATCAGCTGCTCTAGATAACTGCCTCTTATTGGTTGATTGTGGATTGACCCCTCCCACTTTCCCATTTAAGGATACACACTTGTTAGTCCTGACGTATACCTGGCGCACATGCTAGTGTTGTAAAGATGTATGCGACTTCAGATGCGCCTGTCTGAACATATGCGTAGAAATGCTTCTTTTCCTGTTAAAGTACGGGGTGCAATTGCGACTAACACTACGTGATGGACATACAAGTGGCATTTATACAATGTGCATTTCAACCCAGGCTCGAAATCTTGCAAAATAAATGCAGTTGGAATTTTTCCAGGGCAGTTTCCAAAACGGGGATGTGGACACACATCTATGAACGTACGAAGTGGAACAAATAGGTGGATTTGCACAACTGCAATCCTTACATTCTAAGTTTCCCGTGCTGCATGCTTAGCACTTCTGTAAGTGACCTACGCTGTGTAGGGTTGAACTTCTTCAGCGGGTGGACCAAGCCAGCAGCCAATGGGAGAGCTCACTGCAGGAGCCCCCAACAAAATCAGTAGCTCTCACTTCACAGAACAGAGGGAGGGACGGGAGCCCTGTGAACATTTCTGATAGAATCCTTGTGGATTAGTGTCAGTCACTTAAACGTATATTAAAGCAAACCGCTCATTAAGGGATACGTACCATCAAATTTAAATTAAATATAAAGATCATTTGTACAACCTAAATTATTTTAACAACTGGTATAATGTTAAAAACACAAGCAGAAAAAGAATATTGTCATTGATGCAGTTAACTGACAAGGGGCATTCGAAGCCTGTAATCTTGTCTCACTGAGCTTGGGAGGGTACCAGCGACCCCACCCCTCCTATAAAAGGTGTGACCAGACATCAAACCCATCTCAGTGGGACAGTAAGGGCAGTGGCATTAGGTGTACTTACATGGCACTTATCTCAGCTGGAAAAGTACAGCAATTTTACAGCTCACAGCTTGTAATGAGCCCTTTAAATGCTCCGTGTGACGGGGTCTGCTTAAATATAATGGATTTCAATCAGAGAGTGTTGGCATTGAGTGTTCTGGACACACACAGATACATTATATATATGATTTGAGTTGTGCAAATGTGGTTCACTATGCAACACATTTTATTATGCTGTTGTAGCTCTCCAAACAAGTACAGCCCTGTGTGCACCGAGTAGCTTGTTTTCCAATGAATGCAAGAAATAAACCGCTGAAACGTTACATCTTAGATCTGTGTAGGAGAAGGAATGTCATTATACATAATTACTGGACGTGAGAAGTACATTCTGCAGGAATCACTGAGCAGTAAGAACGGGATGTCATGTCAAGGGCATCCATCACCGATCACAGCCGCAAAATTAACCGTTTCTTCTTCTGCACTCACAACAATCCTTGTAATATTTACTTATACTGCCACTGGAGGAAACAGGGGACAACACACTAGCATGTTGTCAGACAGGTCATGGCCCACTTACTAATGTCCGCCCTCCACACGTGTCCTTTCCCCTCTTCATACCTGTGTATTCCACATGCAGTGGGGATGGTTAGACTGAGCTATCTAAATTTGAAGTGGAGCAAGGAGGAGAAGGTCTGGAGGACCTGTGATGTAGGGTAGGGTCAGGGCCCTCAAGCTGAGAAGCCCACCAGGGATTTTCCCAGTATGCTTTAGGGGCTAACACAAGTTTAACGCTGGTTTGTCTAATGTTGTTCTGTGTTTTCTTCCATTCACATCAATGTACTATAAATTGAAATAGCTCATTAATATCAATGAAGTTGTAAAGGACAAGTTATACCCCCTATTGAAATTATTATTAATATTTATTTATAAGGCACCACAGATTCCGTAGCACCAGATACAGAAGCAAGTAACAAATAGATGAGGTAATACATATAAGTAGCACAGATGAGTGTGAGTGATGCTATGGGGACTCACACAGAGTGCAACAAAAGACGTGACAGGAACTACGAGGGACAGTAGACAGACGTGGGACAACAGGTAGAGAGGACCCTGCCTGTAGCAGCTTACATTCTAGAGGGAGCGTCGGTGAGAGACAGTAGGACCAAAATGGAGATGGGAGAAAAATGGAGATGGCAGATGAGGAAGAGGAGCTGATGGATAGAATGGTTAGCAGGTGGTAAGATAGGCGAGCTTGAAAAGATGAGTTTTGAGTGCGAGTTTGAAGGACTGAAGGTTGGGGGAGAGTCGAGTGAAGCGGGTTATGAAGTTCCAAAGTTTAGGGGCAGCATGACAGAAGTCTTGGAGGTGAGCATGTGAGGAGGTAATGAGAGGTGCATTGAGGTGGAGGTCAGAGCCGGAGCGGAGTGGCCGGGTAGGTATGTACCTCCAGACAAGGTCAGACATGTAAGGGGGAGAAGTGTTGGTAAGGGCTTTGTAAGTGAGGGTAAGGAGCTTGAACTGAATTCTGAAACGGATGGGGAGCCAATAAAGGGATTTACACAGTTGAAATGGATGGACTATTGAAATGGATGGACTGCTTGCAATATGGACGCATTCACAAACGCATGCAAACAAGGCCAGCGCATTTCATCCTAGAGTAGAGCATGCAGCAGACAAATGCGTTTCTGTGCATTTTCACAAGTGTTTTGCGCTTGTGATTCTTGACAGAAACACTACCGCTATGTGTATGCGGCCTTAGAGCAGCCTGTAATGTTGTTACTTCACTATGTCTATTTACCGGATTCTGTTTTTCATTTGTTACTTTGAATGTTTTTACAGTACCCTGAACTGCTCAAATAAGACCGTATCCTCTCTGCAAATACATTTTTCTGTAAATAAGGAAAGCTTTTCTTGCAGGAGTAATATCATTTGAGAAGTGGGTCTGTATTTACGATGATCAGACCAGCGACTCTTCTTCTCCTACCAATTACCAACAGGAAACATTGTATCTCACTAAGTCTGTGTTACCCAGTCTATATGACTGGAGAGCGATTGTATTACTCCAATTGATACTTTATCTATGAAGGAGAGTTTAGGAAACGCTCTACAAGAGACCGCCGATTCCTCTGCAGCGAGCTGGCTCAGAAGAAATATACACAATTCAGCTCCCTGTAAGTGAACAGATACAGACACCAATTATAAATTCATAGAATCAAAGGGAATCTCACAATACTTAATTATAGATGAGCCATTCTTGTGCTTCTAACTTTGGATACTTTCCATACTTATTACCTATCTTCAAAGTTGCAATTCTCTTGAAAATAGCAGGAGAAAAAAAAAACTATTTACCTTTATGGTGACAGCTCAGTGGATAAGACAACAATTCATTCCGCGCCTTGGAAATGCTATTTTCACATCACTTTCAACTTCCACTCATTTGCTCGTTTTTAATAAGAGATACGGCCCAGTGATTCTACCCGAGCGGGATCCTGACACATGTCCCCAAGATAACTATACGTTTTATATCATAATTTTTTGGCTTAAACCGCTAAGTGTTTTTCAAAGACTAGCGATCGAGCCTTAGCTCTTCTGGTGGTGGCTGCATTAACAGGGCCCATGCTCCCGAGTACATCCTACTAGAATAACAGGTCTAACAGACCCGGGGGTACAATGATATCTTATATATGTAAATAGTCACATGTAGAATCCCGAGATGTGTAACCACTAACAACACACATTAGCAAATGTGTCGAACCTGTAAATTTTACTGCTTATTATATGCAGAAATGCAACAATATAACTTTCTTACCAGACATTGGATTAGAAAATATACACTTCATAACTATAGCTGGTCCAGTGTAACACAGTAACTGTTCTGTGTATGACCATCTACATAGTGCCAGTTCCCATTCTGAATGTACGGACGGACGGACGGACCAGAATTAATCTGAAGGCTAAAATGTGATGTCCAGTCGCTTCAGTGTGTTTGTGTAAGGATACAGAAATCACCCCCCTAACAGCCACAAGGGCAGCACGGTGGCTCAGTGGTTAGCAGTTCTGTTTAACAGCACTGGGGTCATGAGTTTGATTCCCAACCATGGCCTTATCTGTGTGGAGTTTGTAAGTACTCCCCGTGTTCGCGTGGGTTTCCTCCCACACAATTAAAACATACTAATAGGTTAATTGGCTGCTATTAAATTGACCTTAGTCTCTCTCGGGGTGTGTGTGTGTATGTAATTTAGACTGTAAGCTCCTAAGGGACTGATGTGAATGAGATCTCTGTACAGCGCTGCTGAATTTGTGTCACTATACAAATAGATAATGATGATGAAGGAAGAGAACAGAAAGGCCGTATGGAACAGGCGCTGTCAGACTGACGCTCTTCAGTCCCGAGTACAGTAGGCCAGCAGCGTCAGGAGCATAAACGCTGTCGAAGGCCTGGCAGTATTACTCTGCTGATCCTCCAGAGGAGATTGGAAACAAAGAGGAGGAAGCACCGGTAGCGCTGAGGGGATTCTGTTGAACAATCTGAGCCTGTGTCCTTCACCATTTATTTCAGTGATTTGTCCTTTCTCTTCTGGTTCCGGAGAAGGCTGGCGGCTCTTTGCTGCAGCAAGCTCTGGTGTTTACCTGCCTATTCGAAGTAGCTGCGTGTAGTCCAAGGTCTTTCATTGGCGTCATGCTGGACACAGAGCCACCCTACTACTCCAGGAGGCGCAAGAATCACTGCGGTTAAACGCTCTGGGTCCAGCAGCTGAACGGAAAGGACATTACAGTAGATCTTCCAAACAACCCCGTCCTTGGCGCGGCGACTCCTCGGTTGAGAAGATTATGTGGGAGCTAGAAAACAAATATGATCTAAAGTGCAGACAACCCCGACTGCTGTCCACATGCCAATTACTAATAACTTTCACAAATATAGATGTAAATGTTTCCATACGTTGACAGAACAAATGTTTGACATTGTATCTGCATTTGTTATGCTCTGTTATCAGGCTATCGATTCGTGCAATAGGTGACAGAGTGGTCGACGACCCTCCAGAGTGCCCCGCGCTATCCCGGAACGCACAGAAACAGGAGTTGCCGTCTGTTCCCTTACACATCTGTATATAAAATAAATTATTTGCAATGGACATTGGTATTCGAGGGGGGTGAATAATGAATTCATGAAACCCCCCCTATTGTCAGCTATAATGCAGACCTTCATTTAATCCACAAGGTTACATCGTTCCCCATGTATCTGCCACTTCATCAGGGAGACCGGAGTTTTATATCCACTTTCCTCTGTTTACATCACTGTAGGTCATTAGTTCTCATCAGAGTATTGACTTTGTAGCTCTATAATGATATTTTCTGTATGTAAATTATAAGCCGCTGCGCAATCAGGGCATCCAGCTCCTAATAACGATCTTTATCGGTCAGATCGGAAGAATAATTACAAATAAACTCATTTGGTTTGCAAAGTGTAATATGCTCCATATGTCTGTCGTCTTCTAGATTTAATCATTTCAATAATTTACCAAAATGTATCATAAAAAAAAACCTCAACATAATTTTTACCATATGGTTTCACATTTCCCATTTGCAGAAACACATTTCTTGCTTATGAATATTGTCAGATTTGTGTTTCATTGACTCCAGTTCTAACACTTCCTGCACCGGAACTCTACAAATATCCATTTTCCTGTCTGGCAGAGACTATTTCTTACATTAGATGACTGAATTAACCCATAAACTTTTACTATGCAGAACCACTTGTCACATCTATTTTTGTATTACAAAGTCCAAACAAATAGGTTATTTTAAGTAAACCCCACAGCTCCCAAATATCAGCATGCCAGTGGCCCAGGATTCATGGTGTTTGGGGGGGATACTTGTCTCACTCCTCCCTTACCCCTCACACTTGCTGCAGACAGGAAACAGCTTTCTATAATGAGGCGCATCTCATGTATAGAGAGATACTGACTGCTCAGTACCGTAGACACCTGGGCCTGATTAATCTTCGAATGCAATATGAATGCAACGTACGTTTATAAGACAACGCAAGTAACTTGCACGCATGTCCCCCATAATCAAGTACAAGTGGATCTCAAGAGTGTTTCCATTTGTATCTGGGTGTAAGTACTCTCTGATTATATGTTACTTGCCCTATGTAGTGTCAAAGTCGTATAATTGGATGAACGAAAGTATATTGGTTTATATTGTTTTACAAAGCGATTGTGATCAGTACGCCACATAACACGGCACGATCACGCGGTAAAATAAGCATGCACACACTCGCAGTCTCACATGTAGTTATTTATATATTTCATATTATAATGGTTCCATTCCACAGTGATTTATGAGCAGATGGTATTTAGTTTATAAATATATATGTATTAAGGTTATATGCTGTACACTTTAGTGATACTTAAGGTTCAGATTGCAGGAACTATGTCATGTTTAGTATCCTTTTAATCCACTATTTCATCCGCAGTTTTCCGAAGGGATCACACATTGCATACTCTAGTTAGCGATGTTAGGGAATAAATGTTTAAAATGTTACTGACTATGTATTGTGAATAGAGTAGCTTAAACTGGTTTCTGGGCAGGAGAATCATCTGGAATGTTGACCCTCACCCTTAGAGGGGGTTGTTTGAACTGGCCTATGACCTGTTTACACTGAACCTTGACCTATAGAAGCCATGTCATCTGTATTGTTTTCTCTGTAACACTGAGTGTATATATACAAGCTCCCTGGGACCAGCTGCAGTCATTCTCTGACCACAGTATTCTGGAGTGAAGTAATGTTCTAGCTGGATCCAGCAGAGTGCGCAGGCGAGTGCAGCGGTATGTATGTATCTTTGGTATCGGCTGTACTGTATTATATTTATGTATTGAACTGCTATATTTTGCATCTGCTAAAATAAATTGTTTGTGCTTTGGAAACACATGAAATCGCTTAGACAATGCTTACTGGGAAACAATAAAATTACTTTAATAGTAGACAGACAGAACGCAGTGTAGGATATGCACATGTGTTATAGAAAGTCCAATCAGAACCCATGCAATTTTTTTTTTATAAATAAACTCTTAATACTATAATCATTAACATATATGTAAAATATATTTTTACATGAAGGACATAAAACAGAATGTTCTTAATGTGTACTGTATATAAAATTTATTTTTATCATTTCTCTTACTTGCACACACATGTTCTGGCATGCATACGTGTAGTCATCACTATCAGTCGGCACTTACACCTGACCTGTAGCTGGTGCAAATTATACAGCTAAAAAACACGTAACCACAAGATGCCCAGAGGTTGAATCGGGACCTTAGTATGCCTTACATAAGTCTGCCCCTTCCTGCCCCCGTTACACCCTTCGAGTCGTAGGCAATGGAAAGTTGCGGACATTAATTGCATTCAGTTGTGTTCACTGGCGCAAGTCCGTTTCTGAGCACTCGATGAGCTATTTCACACAAGATATGATGCATAACGGGGCTTATGTCCGAAGACCAATCAGCCCCATAATGAGACAACTATGTGCCCCCTGACGGGGCAGTTTCTCCAGGAAACATTTACGGAGATCCCTGCTGGATTTAAGTTACAAAAATGCAGATTGCTTGGATAACATACAAACATTATAATACAATATTGGGTAAGTTTCACCTTTCAGATACATCCAGACAGGTAATATTTTTTCTTTAGTTCTTATTTCTGTCATGGGAGGGAGAGGTCTGCTGAGAATTAGGACTCTCCTGAACCAGTGTATCAAGTGTATTTAGTTACTACAAAATATCACACCCAGTTACACTTACGGAAGATTTACTCACAGGCAGAACATAATGAGAAAACGTTCTGCTGAAGTATATGATATTACTGGAAATCGGTTATATTACAAGTTATAATTCATGTCAATTGACCGGCAAAAGTGTCTGTTGTAAAGCATAATCGCATCACCAATTTTACCTTCCTAATGCAGTGGAGGTTTACGCATTTCCTACTGCAAACCTGACTGAGGACACGCTGTGCTGTGTAACAACTGCGGTCTGCGCTAGTACTAATTAGCGAACAGTGATATCACCATGTCAGAACAACTGCTGAGTAGTGATCTTGTCAAGAAATACAAATAAATAAACAAATGTATTAAGCGGACATCACGTTTTAGCGTTGTTTTAAAGTATGTAACAATAGTATCACCGTGAAACTGCAACGCGAAGTAGCCAATGTCTGGTTAGATACACCCTGGACTGAGCACAGCTAACTCACTTGTGCCAAGGTCCTTTGTGTAGCAAGTCTTATGCCGGCTCCACCATTTTTGTGTCTCCCCTGAAAGAACATGTATGTTCAAGCCCAAAACAAGACATACATGCTCTCCCATACCACGTTAAGAAATACCTCCAACAACCATCTGCATCTTTTCTAAAGAGAACGGACATTTACACCCCACCCTCTATGAAGAACTGCACTGTTCCGCTCATACAAGTGGAGTTACTCCATGAGCCAGGTAAGAGGGATTTCCTGGATCAGAGATTCACATCAAACAGCATCATTTCTAATCTGTTGAAGTCTGATTCGCTGCCAGGTGACCAATGTACTGCAGAGCATTGTCTTCCAAGTAAGATGGAATTAAAGTCCGGTGAGACTAAGTGAGACAGGTGGGGGGTGTCATAGGTGAGGGAGGGGACAAATGTGTTATAGGGAAGGGGTGGGGGCAAAGGTCCCCCCATTAGTGTGAGAAGAAAACAAGGGACGCATTGCTAAAGTCGCGAGTTTATTCTCTTTACTTGCATCATAAGGTTTTACCACTGTGGCAGATAAGCAGCAGTAGTGTAGGAATACCAGAAGACTTTCAATATGCAAAGTTATTTAACGAGTCACAAAATAAATAGCAATTTAGGAATCTTGGTTCAACAATCTCCACAATATGCAAGCATAAATCTCTACAACACATAGGTCACTGAATGAATATCTCCCACTGGGAATTTAGGCACTTGTGCTTCAGTGAAATGGGTTTTACTGAATAAATACTTTTGAAAAACAAGAGGTTGCTAACATGTTAATTAGACAATTACACTAAGTGCTGATGCAGCAGTTTATCTAGACATATCACAGACTCAGTGCAATGATACAAGTTACACTTATCACACAAAAATCAGTAAAGATGTAACAAGGGTGCTTTAGAAGAAATGACTGTAGACTAGAGTCATTTTACAATAGCCAGAACTCACGGGGGTAAATTTTAATCTGCAGGTTAAAGAAAAGTTTCAGGTGGACAAATGAAGCTTAGTAACTTGTAAAGGATGAGTAATCGATTTGACACATACAAGACTCCTTAGCACGGTGTAAGAAACAGTAATTCTGCATTACACACAATTTCCAGTGTAAGGAACACAATCTTCACTTAGTAATCCATATAATGAAATAAGCAGATCTCTCCCAGCAACTGTAGATTTAAACAACTTGCAATTCTCTCCACAGCATCCATTTCAGGCAGTTTCACAATAGGATCAAACCTCTAAAGCAATATAGACAAACTCTTGTGACAAATGATTTCTCTCTATGTCCCTAGCACTCTGCACATAAACTTTAAATACAGCAGATTTGGCTGGAATAAACTCTCCCTTCAGACAGCACCATAAACTCTCAATAGCAATCGTACAGTGCTAGTCAGAGGTTTTAATAACACAGCCTGATATCTCAGTTATTTCACTTTAATAACTTGAACATAGCAGGGTAAGATAAACCATAAACTTCTCTGTCTTCATACGAGTCCTGTTGACATGTGATGGGCAGTGTCAGAGCTGGGTATTACCCTTTTCTCCAAAAATGCTTCCTTATGGGCTGGCTTTTAAAGCTGGAACGCTATCTGCAAACATCCCTCAAGGCAATAGTCCAGCAAACACACTCAATTACTCCTTGTGGGCAAATCCCAGGCAGTAGGCACACAGCAAAACTGTCTCCGCATGCTTCTAGTGCTGTCTGGGGCTCTAATTTGCAGTTTGTCCACTGGTTGAAGCAATTTGCAATGAACTTCCCAGAGGTACTCTGGGAGATGTAGTTTTCTGAATAAGTGCATGAAGTAATATTATACCGGTGATTGCTGGGTATTACATTTGCACATGTTTCCTCCGGGGGAGGACTTCTATCCACACGGGGTCTTTTTAAAAATGTTGAGGGTTGTGGCATAACTGAGGAACGGCAAAGAGGTTCTGCGTTCCTGTATTAACTTCTACATATTTTCTACAATACTTATTGTATAAAAGGATAACATATTGACATAAAGAACTACAAATGTAAACCTTTTTTTTTCTTAAAACAGAAGTTAAAATAGAAATAGAAAACTCATGTACTATTCCTGTAATCTGTTGTCTGGGGGGAGGCTAGAATGAGTACAGCCCCTAGCAGCAGACTGACCCACAAAAACTGACAATTTTCAATGTCAAACCTTTGAAAGCATTCTCTGTTGCCTACCTGCCTTCATTCAGTTTAACGATTACATTTGTTGCCTTCTCATATACAATGTTAGTAGTGAATTATATAGCTGGCATATCTTTTCTCTGGAACATCACAAAGATATAATAACACATCCATCGTGGCGATTAAAGGCAGGCCTCCTGGGACTTCACACACACTGGGTCAGTTAGTGGCGAGAGAGAAATATTTAAGTTAGGTAAGGATAAGTTAAATGGCGTCATGTACATTATATATATATATATATATATATATATGGTGTATCTGCTCCTGAGGAAGTCCCACGGTGTTGGGACGAAACGCGTTGAGCTATTTGATTCTACTGTTACTCTACTGGCTTCATTTCTGTACCTCATGTGAGTTCATATTGCTTTTTTATTAAAGTGTTATTTTTTACTCTGACATGGCAATCTTGTCTTTGTCTGTCTGCCTATGATATCTGTCTGATCGACTATACCATGATGGACTGTTGATCTTGAGCACATATACGCTACCTATATTACAGGATTTCTGGTACGCAGATTTTTTGTTTTTATTTGGAGGTGTATATCTAACATTAAGCCATTTTGGTTATTGGGCTTCCACTATTGATAGTGGTGGAGGATTCATCATAATTGGTGTTACATAAACACAACTATACTACACTATATGTGCTTTTATATCCACATTGTCATCATCCTGTGGACGAGGGGGAGGTATTACCTCTGAAGAGGAACTCCTACCATACCACCTGATTCTGAAATCCTTACGGTACGCAGTTTATTATATCATCCCCATTTCTATCTGATATTACACATTGGGCGCCCTACTTGTTTTCTCTATCAACAGTTACCTCAATTTTTCCAGATTAACCATCTGGACACAAGTCATCTGCGGCTGCCGCTCTTCAATTGAGTTATATGTGTTTTGTATTACGGGACTGATCATCTGGTACATCTTTATACCAATTATACAAATTGGTGGTTACAGTGTGGTTGGTAGCGCCTTATTATATTGATCTTGTGCATATATATATATATATATATATATATATATATATATATATATATATATATATATATATATATATATATATAAAAAAAATATATATATATATAAATAAAAGGGTAATGCTGCTCCTCACCTTTATATGTTTGTAGTGAAACACTAGGTGGCAGTAAAGAGCTATAACACAACAGATAACTGCAATACTTTTAATGCAACTATATGCTGCTATCTATCTATGTATCAAAGGCTAACACTGCTCCTCACCTTTATAAATACACACACAAAGCACACAAACAAATTTGGTTAACTATTTGCAAATCACACTTTTGTGTAGTTGACTATTCCTACTGAGTAGATTTTCCTCATTTTTTGGCCTTATTTTGTTTGGTTTATTTAGGTTTTCTGTATGCCAATCACCATTTATAATGACTTTTGCTATTCCAAATTGACTTGATTTTCTATCCATTCATTTTATTTACACTTAGTGCTAAATTAATAGGAATATACTAATTAATTTTTGCAACAAAGTGTAACTGCGATGCCACCTAAAAGGCAAATGTCTGCGGTGGGAGTAACTGCGCAGGAAGAAGCAGCAAAAAGACGAAGGGCGGAGCGGGATAAAGCCCGACGACAAACTATGACCGATGACCAAAGAGAACGCGAACGCGATTGTCATCGCCATGGAAATCTGACTCCTCAGCAAATTGCTCGTCCCAGAGAAAACAATGGAAGAGCGAACAGGACAGAGGTAATATCACGACAACAACCTAAGTCAGCAGAGACGGTGCCGCGCCATTCTTGATGTCGGTAACTTGTATGAAACAAATATTAACGCTGATAACTCTGTTCCCATGATCTTATTCTTATATTTTTACACCATTTTAAAGACCCTTTAAATATAATTTGTATATAGAAACATGTGAGGCCATTTGCTTTGCTCATTGATTAATCTATATTAATCAATAAATTATGTGGCCAATTTGCACCAGCACAAGTGTAAGACAGGATTTACTCGAATGTTTCTAATTTTGAATGGAAAGGTCTCTGCGGGCCTCATCTAGCATTCGGAGCAAACCAAAAATAAGAAGCAACTTTGCTTCCAGACAAACTATGTTGCAAGCGGCGCAAATGCATTTATATAATTTTTTTCACTGCAGGGGGGATACTGGCTGAGCTTGCATATAGCAAACAAATACTGGACAGATTTACTTTTACATTGTAATTTAAAGTTTAGCTAGGACACGCCCCCTGCTAACTCTAAATCTGTCAGCACCTTTTACTTCCTCCCGCGCAGTACAACATGGTTTAGCCAAGGTGCAAATATACTTCATCTTTTCTGTGTTGAGATCCCAAAATCAAGACATCCTCTGAAAGAAGAAGCTTGCGGTACAATGTTCCTTTCTTAAGACTTTTCTGATTGCCTGTGAAAAAGCTTTCCCACTTCTCCAGAACACACCAAACCCTCCCTCCCCCCTCGCCAGAAGAAACAGCTCTTTCAAGAAAAATCTTTTTGACTCCGCAGCTCATAATGATACTGAATGACCAAAATCTGTGCTCCTAAATGACCCAAATTTCTTTTCATCAACTCGCTGCTTCTAAGTTTCAAAGCTCCTCTCACTGCGCATAGAGGGGGGATTTGAATGGGCTTTTCGCAAAGCTCCTGGAAGCTTATCAATGAGAGAGCAGTGTAGGTTCTATTATAACTACTGTACAAAGTCCGGGGTCCAGTAAACCCATTCATTGTCCTGACCCAGATCCATCCCAATGGGAGGCTGTAGAAATTATCTCCCACATACAGCGAGGGATAGACTGCAAAGTCTTTAAACAGAGGAAGAAATCGCTTTAACTCATTAACAGTAGAAACGGAAGGAAAAATCTG
This sequence comes from Mixophyes fleayi, assembly GCF_038048845.1. Classification (NCBI taxonomy): domain Eukaryota; kingdom Metazoa; phylum Chordata; class Amphibia; order Anura; family Limnodynastidae; genus Mixophyes; species Mixophyes fleayi. Next base: position 4,219,406 of record NC_134409.1, read on the forward strand.
CACATTTAATGCGTCTCGGCGTTAACCCCTCGATGAGAAGAGTAATAGACGAGACTAGGAGTAGAGCTAACAAGGTTGTAGGTAAACACGCAAATGATCTGCAGTTTGATGATATAAGACATACTCACATTAAACAAATCCACATAGCCTGGTGGCTATCTTCTATGGTTACATGGCTGATTGGTCTGTATAATAGTACAGCTGCTGCCTTTAGGAAACATTGTAACAAGTTCAGGGGTCTATCATCATCATCATCATTTATTTATATAGCGCCACTAATTCCGCAGCGCTGTACAGAGAACTCATTCACATCAGTCCCTACCCCATTGGGGATTACAATCTAAATTCCCTAATATACACACATGGACGGACACACATACTAGGGTCAATTTGTTAGGAGCCAATTAATCTACCAGTATGTTTTTGGATTGTGGGAGGAAACCGGAGCACCCAGAGGAAACCTATGCAAACACGGGGAGAACATACAAACTCCTCACAGATAAGGCCATGGTCGGGAATTGAAATTATGACCCCAGTGCAGTAAGGCAGAATTGCTAACCACTGAGCCACCGTCTATGTAACAAAACCCGCCAATATGCAAGATATTCTACCTCTGCCTATAGCAGTGACACAACATCTTCTCTCACCGCTATTTACCATTTGAATTTCAGGATGCTCAGCTCCCTGGCGATACTAACTGACAGCGATAAGAGGACTCTCACCGCTTTGCCAGTCTCTGGTTCATCCGCGCATGTACACTGGAACGGGTAACCGGGTCTTGGTCTTCCAGATATGTCAAGCAAATAAAAAATGGTGTATGCCAGGCTTGTCCAACCTGCGGCCCTCCAGATGTTGTGAAACTACAAGTCCCAGCATGCTTTGCCAGTAGACAACCAGTTGATAGCTGGAAGGGCATGCTGGGACTTGTAGTTTCACAACATCTGGAGGGCCGCAGGTTGGACAGGCCTGGTGTATGCGGTTCAGGACCTGCCTCATAGAGAGACTGGTAAATTATAAACTATGACTATATGTTATATATAATGCTAAAGAAATATTTTGCTGACTGATTTATTATTTGAGAAAACATGTGACGGTATAATATTTAGTCAGCTCGGCTTAGGTGACATTACAGGGAGATTAATTTAGGCCACTTATATTGGGACAGAAGCACAATTCCGAGTCCAATATTATTTTAAGTAAAGTGGCAAAAAATCCAATCTGGGAATTAGATAAGAATAAAAAATAAACCTAAAGGCTACTAATGATATTCTGCAGAGACGGGGATAACGAGAGGTCAGACCCATCAGGAGGGGAGAGAGAAATGCTTCTCACCTAATGCCTGACTGAATAAACAAGACTGTTGTCATATCTTATATTTCTCCCTCCAAGTTAGCGAGCCCCGATATCCCCGCCCGCAGCTCGCTGCTTGCACCTTCCATTACCGAACCAGCTATCATTATCCGCCACTGAATGATGGGTCTAAGTGAACGGATGCTGCATTTCCTCATAGTACAAGGCGTCTTCTCATTACAATCCCTGTCACCAAACCATGTTAACACCATTTGTGCATTAGCCGGCATATCTGTGAAAGTCACAGTACCCGGGGACAGAGGACTGCAGACTGCAGACGGTGTTCTGCTAACAGCAGATATTTTAAGAGTAATCAGCAATGTGTAAATCCTCCCCTAGCTTCGCTTAGGTCATTGCTGAATAACTCCAGGGGGTAAATGTATCAAGCTGAGAGTTTTCCGGCGGGTTTGAAAAACCAATGAGATTCTAGCTATCATTTATTTAGTACATTCTACAAAATGACAGCTAGAATCTGATTGGTTGCTATAGGCAACATCTCCACTTTTCAAACCCGCCGGAAAACTCTCAGCTTGATACATTTACCCCCAGGACGTGTTGCCCACAAAGAACGGACCCAAAGAAGATGACTGTCCTATATAAAGGTTAAAATGAAACGTGCAGCTGTATATGATGGGACTATACCTAAGAGACTGAAGGGAAGTATGTACTGTACTAATCTATCTGAGCATCATCAATAAGGGTATTTTTAAAGGGTGATTATAAAGGAGGGCACTCCCTATCCCTATTTTATTACCAATCGGTCCTAGGAGAATTTCAAGAAGTACGATGGATGATTGTAAATCCACGGCTTTCATCCAATAACATATGGCCAAACAATGTCCTACCGCGTTCCATTTCCTATTCAATCGGCCCAACCAGGATATCTCCAAAGCGAACGACCGTGTGTGCTGCCTTTTTAGTTCGTTACACTGTGGCACAGTTGATGCTGTAACAATTCAATAAACTGTTACTTTTTATCTTATGAAATAAATTGTAAAGTTGGCCCGTGCTTCAATTTACACAACGAGTTTGAAAGGTTCGTTCCACTTTTTTCTAACTGTTATTACAGTATTCCAATCAACCTAACAAAGAATTCTTCTATCAGTAGAATACCCTGAATCCACCTCCTCAGCACCTGTCTAATCAGCCGGTCCTGTTTAATATTGGACATTACATCTACATCATATGTGGCCGAGTCTGAAATATCCATCTGGTTTGCGCGAGGGCCACAACAGCCAAATCCGAGAGAGCCCCATTAGCTTACCCAGATGCGTCCATGATATCCCGGCATTCACCGTCCAACCCAATCAGCTCTGGGCAGTTCCTGAGCAGATGTTGGTCAGGATTGGCGATCTTCTTGGGCCCATGGCCTAACTGACCATCAAAATTGATACTTGTATTTCCATTTTAAGCAATATTTTAACATTGCCCCATACTCTAGCGCTAACTAACGTCAGGCGATTAAATTTGCCAGTGAAAACCACTATTGTTTTTGGTTTGAAAAAGACTGTTCACCAGCACCAACAGATATACAGATATAGGCAAAAGATCCCCAATAACATAAGCGGAGCGTTACTTTGGGGTATATTTAACAAATTGTGATGGTGCACCATCGTGCACTTAACGTAGAATCCATGCCCCGATGTGTCCCCCGCATATTTATTAAAGGTGCATCGCAGCAGATATCATGGATATCTGCTGCTTTGCATTCTGCTTCGTTTTGGGGAGCAGTCACCATTCAATAGTATGGTGACTGCTCCCTCTTGCAATCTAACAAGTTCCGAAAAATAGTTTTTATGGGGAACTTGTCTTGATTATGTACCAGCTGAAGCTGGCGTACATTATCATAAATGAGAAATCTCAGTGCTGTCAGCTCTGCTCCGAAGAGCAGAGCTGGACAGCGCATGTGTGGAGGGATCATGTGATACCTCCCTGTCAATCACCGCTCGCTCTCTGCAACTATAGTTGCAGAGATCGAGCGAGATGTTTGTGCGCATGTGCAGTTGTTGAAACTGCACATGCGCAATTGCTAAAAGAAGAAGACTGCTGAGGAGGAGGAGATCCAGGGACATCGCTTTCCGAAGAGGGGGGTAAGTATGATTTTTTTTTATCACAGAAACAGCAGTTTTTCGGAACTGCTGTTTCTGTGCAGGGTTGTACATAAATGTGAGAAATAGTTCAATCCTTATCATTGCGATAAGGATTGAAAACTATTTTTCACTTTATGTGAATATTGATAAATGTGCCCCAAAGTCTTTTCTTTCTTTCGGGCCCTCTTCTGAAGTCTCTCAAAGCATTTTCCTGGGGTTGCTTGGAGATACACAATCCCATTCAAAGCAGCTCTAGACCCAAACTCCTGAATTAGAAACGAGTGGGATTGGTCTGGGAGCGCTCGTCTGTCGAGACTGACACGGTCAGTACTTTTACCTTGTTGAGCAAAGGCGTTGGGGTGGTTTATAGGAGAAGAATTGCTAGTCCGGTCAATACTACAGTTACAAAGGAGAATAAAAGTGGAGTTAGCCATTAAAATCACCATCGGGACAGTTCCCTTAGAAACAACCACAGAATGGAACAGGAAATAAAATCAGGAAATGCTGGAGAGATGGAAAGGAGACTTCTTATAAAAGCGAAAGGACCTAATGAACGTTATTTCAACCTGCTGTGACAGAATGGAACTTGGAAAATAGAAGCATAAAAATACTCCATTTATTTAGCATTTCTGTTATCATATAATTTAGTCAGCTCTCAGCTACCATCATGTAAATAAAGCGTAAGCACAGTCATGTACGCACGTCTACAAGGCTACTACAATTGGCCAATGGAAATCATACTTTAACCTCTTCAGTGCTAAAGACACGAGGAACTTGTCCTCAACATATACCTTAAAGTGCTAAGGACGAGTCCCACTGCACTGCAGGAAGTGACAAAACGTAAAAACCTACCTAGAAGTACTTGCAAAGCGTTAAAAGCCACTCGGGAGGGGGGGGGGGGGGGAGAAGCGGGGCTTTATGACATCACAGTACCAGGATGAGATCACCAAGCCCTGCCCCTTTCTATACACCGCAATACATCTAATTCTGAGGAGCCAAGGGATGGGTCAGGGGTACTGAGTGTGTCATATCTCCCCTATTCTCTCACCCACAGACTCAGGGGTAACCTCGGCTTAAAAGAGGGGAGTCCCCTCTTTCAAACTATATGGCCCCAGTGAATAACCCCATATCTACAGAAATCAAAATTAAAATCCAAATCCATATTCCAGTGCTCATGGAACCAAGAGCTTAATATTAAACATTTTGGGGGAAAGATATTTGATGCGTCTCATTCACGTCAGAAAGGGGTGTATTAAACTGCTCTCTATCTAATCTTACATAGCAATGTACACAGGAACACAAATGAGGCTACCAACAATGCAAGCTCTTTGGCCACACATATTGAATGAACACCAAAGGTAACCAAATCATGGCTCACTTAAAGGATTTGTCAATTTTTGGACAACCCCCCCTCTAGATGTTCTGCCCCCATCCCATGCAACAAAAGAGGGGTCATCCCCTCAACCTTGATTTCTGGCCCCACCCCCAATGACATCACACACACTAGACCACACCCCCCATGCTGTTGAACTGTGGGAGGACTATCACACTGCAGTAAGACTGACAGGAGAGCTCTAAGAGGTGACAAAGGGACTCAGAGTTAGGGTAAATCCAGTGTGAAGGTCCAATATTTGCATCTTGGCAGAACCACAGGGGAGCAAATTTAAGATTTGCAGACAGATTTATTTGGGAGAGAATCTCATCCTAGCTCAACTCTAAATCTCAGTGTAAATATAAAAGCTGCCCAGTGTCTGGCACCCTACAGGCAAAAACAGCCGGGATCTTCCCTGCGCGGAAAAAAATAATTGCACCTGTACCCTTAACCTCACAACCGGCACCATTAGTTACTTGCTTCTGATTGGCTGATTGTGAATTGACCTCCGAAGCTGATAGGTGCATTCTTAATTGTGCATATATTATAGGATTATTTGCTACCGTCAATCATACGCAATATTATATCTGCTGAATTACATGAAGCCTAATATTGAATGTGTTTAAAACAAATGTTAACGAACTCTTCTTAGACCTGGTTGCGTCTGTGTGCATCTGGGTGTACGTAAGCCTGACGTAAGCATTACAACTCATGCCACTCAGCAGATGGGCGTGAATTACACCCAACATGCATCCAGCTCCGCAACAGGTCCAATGTTTGGGTTTGGGGTGGGTGTTTATGACATCCATTACAACCATAACTATATCCAGTACACCAACACCCCCCTCTTACAGTGACAACATGGTAGCTCCCAGTTTCTAGAAATGAAGATTGTAGAGAGGATAGGAGAATAAAATACTGATTTTAACTAACAGCTTTTTCCACGACGTTTCCTATGTGTGTTTCATTTTTGGGGGTTTAGTTAGCGGTAACAATAGTTTAGAAATAACAATTTACAGCCAGAATAACGCTGTGTAGAGGAGATATCAGACTTGTGAACATCTCATTTCCTGTGGCTTTAAACGTCTTGAGGCGATAAACCAATAGCAGATAAGCCCCCAGTTAAATATCCTGCAAAGTGCTACACGAGAAACAGCAATTGTCAGAGATCTTCAGAACCTGCTCATGGAGCAGACCTCCAATTAGCATCAGACATGGCTGTCATAACATGTTCCTAAGGGAATTTAAACTCTACAAAATATTCATTGTTTTTGCAACAAGGATGAGAGGAAACCAACGTCGGGCATAGAAACACAGTTATTTATTTATTGATAACACAAAGGCGATCAGTTACACGTAGAATAGAGCAGTGCTAGGGCCACACACCAATCGCGTTATCTTTCATTTCAATCAATAACGTTTCATTCTATTGCATTTGTCTAGATGAGCATCATAATTATTTACCATTAACAAATAGGTATTATTATTGCAAAGCAGCGGACAAGAATTATTCTGCTTCCCTGCATGATAAATAAACCCTCACAGACCTGGGGGATTAGTGCTTGGCTGGGTACTTACATAATGGGTTCATCTGAGCTAATGTCATGTAGTCACACAAGTGTCAGCCAACAAATGTGATCAAAGTACCAGTCCTGCCTGGTATATCCCAGGAGCTGCCCTGAGTGCCAGCCACCAATGCCCGTACCACACACACACAAGTTTCTCTTTCTCTCTCGCTGAATTTGTGTTGATTAATTTAAAATAGAAATGCAAAAAAAAATAGAAAAGAAAAAGAAAGTCCCAGCTCTTGCCGGAGGGCTAATGTTCGTTCAAACAGCGTAAACTGCATCTGACATCCCGACATTGGTGTGTACAGCAACTCATGCGGAAAGCAGCGAGCGCTGGGAGCGATTTTACAGCGAGGCCGGTGTCTCGTACATCTCAGTAACCACACAGGTGTCAACGGGAGATCATGAGGAAGACGGGCTCAGCAAAGGAGGCTGTAATGACAGCCAAAATAATTTCCCTTCCTTCCAAGTCTGCCAGGCCCTCCCCAGAGACAGAGGGGAAGGAGATAAACGGATGCGAAATTGTGAAATTGTGGGATAAACATCATCCAGCGCACATACATGTAACATTAAATATACAGACTTTTATTTCCCAGTGCTGCAATACTTATTATAATGGCCGATTCATGATGGAGAATGGTTATTGTATACAAAGCATACATGGAAAATATACCATTTATTAACATGGCTTAATGTATTGTATATTTTATAGCACTGTATAGAAGAAACTTAGCTAACAATACAAACAAACCCGTCAGTGTTTGTTCATCTGCAAAACTACAACTGCAAATGTTTCCCCAAAATTTTATAAAGAGCAACGTGGTCCAATCGCCGCCAGGACGTCCCGGCACAGACAGATACATTTGGAGCACTATGGCTAAAATATACTAAATTACATTTAAGAATAATACCTGCCTTTCCCAAGTCTACCCTCTCCATTCCCTCGGTCATTAAATAGTTTATGCATGCTGCATACAGCTGACTATCAGTGAGTGGCATTAATTATTACATACTTGCCTACTCTCCCCGAATTTCTGGGAGGCTCCCGAATTTCGGGGAGTCCTCCAAGACTCCCGGAACAGAAGGCACAACTCCCAGATCCTAAAAAAAATGCCGAAATTAATGGCATTGAATATCGGGCGGGGAGGGACCTTAATCATGTCATTAAGCCCCACCCACGCTATTCAATGCCGTGAATTTCAGCATTCTATAGTGGGGGCGAGGCCAAAATGACACAATTTTTTAAGCCCCGCCCCACACGCCTACCTCTTCCCCCTAGGTACCGGAAGCCAGCTTCAAAAGTTTGGCATGTATGAATTATCATTAACATTTATTTATATAGTGTTTACATATTCTAACACATTTTACAAAGAGAATATCTAACCATTCACATCAGTCTATCCCCCACTGAAGCTTGCAATCTATATTCCCTACCACACGAACACACACACTGGTGTCCGTTCTGTCGTCAGCCAATTAACCTACCAGTGTGTCTTTAGAGAGTTGGAGGAAACCCACACAAACACGGGGAGAACATACAAAGCATCACATTTTGGCACGATAAAACATGAAAGTGGGAGCGTACTACACACTCTGGAAATATCGGACCAAACGGTTGTTTATCGTGTGATCTGCACCATGATTACATTAGTATGTACCCAGCTTTAGATGCAGGAAATAGCCACAAGTAGGATTTATATCAATATGTTACATTCTTGATGGAACTCAAAATATTTTAATAGGAACACTGACCCCACTTAATAAACCACTAAGTAAAGAAATTCTCCACCACTATTTTTATTATTTCACTAGTATAAAAAATAAAAAGATACACTTCCCTTTCTTCCCATTTAGTCTTCAGCAGCTTGTCACCTTCAAACTTCTTTGATCAGCTGTCACAAAGCAGAGACTCCTGGATTGTTGGGCAGGAGCGTCTGCATAGCAACCAATTAGGAAATCACTAGCAGGGTGCCCACTTTGCCATGCGGAGATGCCCTGGCTTTCCACTACACCTGATGGACAGTCGTTCCATACCCATCTTGTTTTACAGCAAGAAATTAATTATTTTATGAAGTTCCAACATATTACGTAGCGCTGTACATTAAGGGGATCATAATACAAATAATTAAAATACCACAACATTTAACAGAAGGTAAAGATGGCAATGCCCAAATGAGCTTACAATCTAAAATGTGGGGGGAACAATTGAAACTGTAAGGCAGCAGCATTGTCAACCACCGATATTAAAGCCGCCACTTTAGAAATCTTAAGTAAAGTCTGTCCTTCACCCTGTATAATAACTGAACCTCCGTCTGGTTCTGGAAAAGGCTTTCGCTTCTTGCTGTGGTTGTCGGAGTAGCGGTTTTCCCAGAATTTTTGTTTGGAATCAGGCTTGCAGTTGGGCACAGAACCAGGGCACATGCTCCCTGGGGTCCACAGAAGTTGTGGCGGCAGCTTTTACCAACACGGTAGATCACCAGAGAAGGAACAGAGATGGCAATAGTAAAGACTGTTGAACTCTACGGGTCCAGCAGCTGAACGGAGATGGTATCAAGTATCGATCTTTGAAACAACCCTGTCCTTGGTGTGAAGACACCTTGGCAATACTCTCTAAATTTTCACTGATTTAAAAAGCATTTTTTGTCACAGTTTCATATATGTAAAAAAAATCAATAGGTGAAGGACCTGCTTAGTGGCTAATATGGAGGTCAGTAAGGGAACAAATTAATTAATTTAGGGAAGGGCTATGGAAAAAGAGACTTCAGTAGTTTAGAAGACCTAACTGATGATCTATCATTTTCTTACTGCCAACAAAGGATAAAATTACCACCTGAGTCTACAATGTTACATTAAAACCATAGATAGTAACACACAGGTTTATCATCGAAAAATCTGTTTTCGAAAAATAACCATCCAGAACGCTACAAGCTGTTTAGAGATGAATAAAGAGGATAATTGTGCCATCTAATTACCTGGCATCGCTTGGAAAACTAATTACACTTCAACATCTCTCCTTAAAGGGCTCTCATCCTCTACACAGAGTGAAGACCGCAATGTTGTGTTCTGAATCGATGCTTAACCTATCAATTCACTTGGAACTAGTGACTTCACTGTTATGTCACGCACTGGACCACCTACAACAGAGAGGGGAAAATATAAGGATTCCCGCAGGATCTTCTAAGGAGTCAGGATATATTTTCATCCATTGGGCAGCATGGTGGCTCAGTGGCTAGCACTTCTGCCTCACAGCACTGGGGTCATGAGTTCAATTCCTGACCATGGCCTTATCTGTGTGGAGTTTGTATGTTCTCCCCGTGTTTGCGTGGGTTTCCTCCGGGTGCTCCGGTTTCCTCCCACACTGCAAAAACATACTGGTAGGTAATTGGCTGATATGAGTGAGTTCTCTGAACAGTGCTGTGGAATTAGTAGCGCAATATAAATAGCTGATGATGAACCATTAACATCCAGGGAACAGACTTCCAGCAGCAATTATTTAGGTGCACCGACTACCTGGTGCCCGGGGATTTTTCAAGCCCTGACGTAGGGCAAGAGGACCTCCTGTTGTGGAGAGTCTAGGTTAAAACAGGTATCCATTGCCCCTGGACCTCACTGCAAGGTGCTCCCATGTCTCATTCCCCGAATGTTACGCAGTTGAGAACTAGTTGCCTAGGCAGAAAATACCTGGAGACAAGTCAATGTCTGGGGACAATTGGAGGCCAAGACCCCAGTAAGGCAAGAATGGACGCACCAATGCAAGTCAGTACTATTGTTAATCCATAAATGTTTCACCAGGAAGATTAAACTTGGAAAACAACAAAGGAATGGGTGAAATGTTCCAGTTTAAACTCCAGTGATTCCAAATATGACGCTGTGCATCTGATTGTATGCATATGTGTTAGTGCGAACACAGCTAGATGAACACGCGTGCATATTTAGCAATGTATGCCTCATGCAAGAAGACCCCTGCGTGCCACTAAACCTCATAATTGATATTTTTAGATGTAAACCATGAATATAATATATATTACACTGCAGGCCCCCCTCCATTGCAGACACCTGAAGCATCTCACGCATCTATAGGACAGTGTCTCCTATGGGTCAAAAAGCTAAGTATGCAGTCATTTAGGATGTGACATCACTGGCCCTCCCCTGTATATGAATCAGCCAATCCCTGCCTTACATTTTTGAAAAGCAAGTTTGACAAACTGTCAGTCACTCTATCTGCTGTGTTAGAGAAGCCCCTCTCTCTTAACATGATGACCTGCTGCAGAGGAGTTAAAGTGCATAACACATTTATTTAGTTAACTATAAATACACCATCTAATATATAAATGCTTAGTGGCGTCTGTCTGTCTGTGTGTGAAAAAAAAAAAACCAAGTTGCAGCGCCACCTGCTGGGCAGAGTTAAACACTGACCTACTAAATTCTTAGTGTGTGTGGGAAAAAAAATTCAAAAAGGGCTGAAATTTGGTAGGGCTCAAACTCATTTTCGTGAGGTAATTTTACCTCATGAACACACATGTGTAGAGGCGTGCGTTAGTGTGTGTGTGTGTGTGTGTGTAAAAAACTATTTTCTCAGAAAGGGCTCATCCAATTGACCTGAAATTTGGTATACTGACATTATTTGACAAAAAAATTAGAATAGTCAAGTCAGTTAACTTCCATCATCCCCCCTTCCCCCCGTGGGAGGGGTAGTAAAGGCTAAATTTACGAGTTGAGGGGTCAAACTCATTTTCGTGAGGTAATTTTACCTCATGAACACACATTAAAAAGGGCGCTTGCGTCGGGAAGTAACGCTCTTCCCCTGAGGAGGCCTGGGCTAGGCCCAAATGCATGAAAAGAACCTTTTTAAGACCTTAAGTATCTTGATTTGACTAGAATGCATGAGTATCATGCACGGGTTAACTTGTGTATAATATTCAGCAAAGTAATACTCAACCTCTGATATAGGTTAATATCTGATAGAGGCTGCAGCTGCTTGTTTTGAAAATAATTTATATCAAATATCAAGTAACCTATATGCAGTAGCTCAGTATTACATGGGTTTTGTTAATAATGTCCTACAGTGAGTTTATTTACCCTTTAAACACACACATTTGTGTGTGCACATATATCTTGCTGTTCAGCAGCGCACAATGACGAGTGAGAGACACAATAAGGAATCAGGACACTCAGATCAGAGTAGCTGCAGGTGGTCGAGAGGTAGAACATGTTCATTCTTGGCCACAAAATATGACATTGATTGAAAATGGCCCTTGGAGTGAGCGCTTTGGGAACCTGACCGCGTCTCTCCACATCTTAGTGATATTAGCAGGAGGTTTGCTATTATTAAGACATCAGATCAATGGACAATCAAGACCAACACGTGTCTGTGACAGGGGCAGGCCAAGACACGGAGGGCCCTCTTCAGTAGTTCCCAACAAGCCCCCTTCCCTGGTGACCCTCAGAGGCCACATATAACAATCTGACAGCAACACGAGAAATTAATCCCGAGAAGCTTTTTTCTTTCCTCGGTTTGAAGCTCAATGGAGCAGATAAATTAATTTAAGCTTTTATTTCTTCCAGATCCAAATATAACACAAAATTACAGGTGAGAGCCGGTTATAACAAGGTTGTTTGTCATTTTAAGCCTCAAATGACAGAGATGTACTAGTTACTTACTGAGGTGTACTAAGTGTAATACCCAGGGAGAGCGCCAAACACAGAGATAGATAAACAGATATATATATATATATATATATATATGAGAAAGATAGATATGAGATAAAGAGATAGATAGATATGAGATAAAGAGATAGATAGATATGAGATAGATAATAGATAGATAATTAATACATATGAGAGATAGATACAAGATAGATATGAAATAGATAGTTTTGAGATAGATAAATGATAGATAGATATGAGAGAGATAAAACAACTTATTGTGACAGGGCCCAGAACAGCTGTCTCTTTTGAGGCTCCCCCACCCACCTTTTGTTGGCCCTTGATAACAGGACTCTTTCATCATCTCTGCAGTGGTAGAGACCAGATCTTATCTTATAAGTGTTTTGCACCATCCAGTTGCACGCGTGTCAAGCAGCGTAATAAAGACAGCCTCTCAATGTACGCTTACGAAGATTCTGACCCCAAAGCGGCAGTTTGTTGGACTTTGAAGTGACATTCACCTTTTCCATCATGCACATTTTGAGTTGTATCCAGGAACCTGTGAAACTAGGCCCAAACTGACTTTCCGGGGCGGTTTCACGGACCTGGAAGAGGGCGCGTACTGTGAAATGCGCTAGCCTGAGAAAGAGGTGCACTTGCTCACATAACTCATCCTTATTGCACAACCAAACATGCTCTCTGGAATTTGCAGTCAAGATCTCAGTCAGTGAGCCATACAAGAGAGGCACTTTGAAGCTGTTGTGAGGAGGTGGGGGAAGATCAGCAGGAGCAATAAACTGTCTCCTTATAGAAGACTAAGACAGAGTGGAAAAAACTGTGGGTTTTTTCATATATTTATTTTAATTTTTGCCCTCCTTTAAGGAGATAAGCTAAAACAGACCTAGATGGATCGATACTGTACCCTAATAACATTTTAACAAAGTTGCAGAAGGCAGATGTAGTAATGAGAAGCCATTGCACGCAGGATTGTAAGGGCCAGCAGTTCTTAAAGCAAGGCCAAGGAACGCTGCCAAGACGAGATGCGGAGAGCCGCCACGAACACCATTGTTTCTGCGGATTAAGCCAAAGGATTTCAGCTCCCAATGATGTTAACCTTCAACACTTCTCAGCAATAAAAACTCCATTAATTTTGAGAAGCTGAAAATTAATTGTGTTATTCGCGCTATAGAGGCGAGCCAGGCTATTTCTTCTTGGCTTCTAGCACCCGATTGATTTCAGCTGACATATTCCGTGCTTTGACACAGTAAAGCATATTTTAATAGGAGAAGGGGGGGAAAAAATATATATATCACCATCATATGATCGATTTCTGTGTAAAGCGACTTCCGACAACGGCTCTTTCTTCCCAGCAACTTATTGTCCCAGAAATAAAGACGGCAATGTATGTCCGGTTATGGAGCGCGTGAGAGGCGACCCAGGGCCATAAACCTAGGTCAGGATACATCACCTTTACAACGGTTCCATGTTCTTCGTCCAGCATTTCATCGGCACTTGTTCATGGAAAAATCCAGAGCGCAGACACTTTAAGTGAAAGTGAAATATTTTATGTCATTGGAAGACTTTGTGTTTGTTTTATATATTTTTATAGAAGCATGTCTGAAACAATATAAAATGTGTAGTAAAAACATACATAAATTACAGCGCGAAGGACAAGATCACAAGAGAAATTACGCAAAACTTCAGAAACAGTGTGAACAGCATTTAGCAAAAACATAATCAAGTTATTATAGATAAAACACAAATAAGCATCTGAATAAATAGATGTCAAGTAACACAGATCGCGAGGGATCCACCGCTGGGGACACTAAACCGAAGTAGAGAGGTTAGAGAACGAGAGATGGGTCGTTCACACACATCCTGCTCTCGTACCAAACAGTGAGCTTGAAACATCCGCGGAGCAGATAGAGTTTCAATGAAGCTTTCCCATGTATCAAAAAAAGGCTGGATATATTGTTCCTTCCTCAGAGTTCTTCTACCCAGTAGTCCATTTGGAACATATGCAAAAGCTTTTGGAAGCCTTTATTTTAACTTATTTCTCCGTATCCCACTGAAAATTTACAATTCAATTACCCAAGGAGAAGGATCAACTTCCACCTAACAGTACTTCTAATTCTCCATAATATGTCTGTATGTTTATCTACATACCAGATTGTGAGATCTTCATGGCTGTAGCTCCCATTGGAGCTTACAGTCTAAATTCTCGACCACACACACACACACAGTAGAGTTTTGTCAAAATACATTGAACCTATCAGTTTGGTTTTTGGACAGTGGGAGGAAACCGGTGCACTCGGAGAAAACCTCCGCAAACATGGTGAGAAGACAAAGTCCAGCAGATAGTGCCCTGGTCGGAATCAAACTCAGAATTTCATTACTAATTATTGTGCTACATTACTTTAATCTGCTACATTTTAGCTCTTAAATCTAAAAGGGTTTTCTGTAGCATGGGTCTGCCAAAGGGGCACTTTATTTACTTAAGCCAAGTAGGTGGATAGGGCCCAGTAGGCATCGAAAGGGCCTGGACTAACCCAGTGATGGGCACCAGGGCCTGGACTAACCCAACTCAGTGATGGGCACAAGGCGGCCCTCAGAGTCGTCCCCTTCGGCCCCCAGCTCCTTCCTGCTGTATTGTCAGATCTGTTTGATATAACTTGTATCACTTATTTAAAATGCCCTCTAATAAGTTATTACAGATAGGTGTCTCTTTATTTGATTAAATGTATTGTTTTAATGTATTACTGAGATTAAGGATAACATGCGGCCCCCGGGGTGCCTATCACAGCCCTAACCCGGTTTTTATCATTTATTTTGTTATTGAGGGGCCTAAATTACTCTAAGCCATTTGAAATGCTTTTTTTTAATTTAATTTAGTTTTTATGACAAAAAAGAAACTAAACCCTGTTGTCCAGGGTCTCAAGGGATCTTAATCAGCCATTGCTCCGAAACAGCCGGAGTGCTACAAGCTGCTGATGTCACGAGCCTCGGTCACAAATCTGCAGCAGGAATGGTAAATGAACGGGACCCAGTCGGAGTCTAAATACAACTCCCAGTAAGGCGCAGAGTCTAACAAGGAGGAGGTATTCACCAGGGATCAGCCGCAAGGCGGTTTGGACTTAGCTGCACCCCCTTGCAGGTTGCGACCCTTACTTGACACAGCTAGGCGGAATACTAAGGAAACAAGACACAAGAGTCAGCAAACAAGAGGAGAGTGCCAGCTCTGCGGACAACGGATTACCACTGGGATGGCGGCAGGTATAGAGTTCAGCAGTCAGCAGCTTACATAGGAACAGAGACGATGCGTTGCAGTGTGTAGCCAGCAGGTTACGCAGGAACAGAGGAAAAGCACTGTAGAGTGTCAGCTCTTCAGACGAGGAGTACAGGAGCCAGAACTGCATGGAAGGTAACATGAAAAACAGGCACTGAGGACAGGGAGGAGGTGTCTTTTAAACTTTGGAGCCTAAACTCCAACCAATAGGGAGAGGGGCAGTCAAATTGACAGATGTGCAGACCCGGAAAGATGGCGGTGCCCAGCCCGAACCGAGCGGACAGCAGGGGCGGGTAAGTATGTCGGGAATTGGATATATGGCCCGATCGCCCGGCATGTGATAGCAGACTTCTGCACATTTAAAGCCCACTAGATATAGTTTAACAACAACAAACGGACCACAACCCGATGTATAAACGTGTTCCGCTCTCTCTCAGGACGTAGCTCTTGGTGCTTGACCTCTACCCCCTGAACATCAGGGGGAGAACTGTATCTGTGATGCACTCAAGAGCAGACAGAGGCTGTTATTTCTCAAAACAATAAATCAGTGGGAGTAACTTGGCAATAATTAGCCTTACCTTCAAACCAGAACCGCCACCTAATAACATTCCAAATTATTCTATGAATCATTTCCATAACTTCATGTGTGATTACGGATTTCCTTTTGTGATGGAATAAAAAACACAGAACAAGAGGGAGCTGAAAGTCTATTCACAGAAGCGGCTAATTATTATGGTTTAATGATCCATAACGTTGTAAGCCTCGCCCGGTGACATTTCCCTGCTCGGATGCCAATGTCTGATACGCATCATATTAAGACGAAATAAAACTATATTTTCACGGATCCGTCTTTCAGGCCAATCCCAGGAAAAATCAATACATTCCCCAATAAACCTTTTTTGAACTTGACTTTACAACTCACCTTACGAGTCCTCGGGGAGATGGATTCTGCTACCAAGAGCGCAGAACAGACGTTGTTGCTGAAGAGAGGGCAGCTATAATGTCAGCCTCTAATTAAGAAGAAGAAAAGCTGGAGATGATTGGTCATATATATTGGTTCTCAGTTCTGCATTATAGGGGGACCCTAAATTTGTATTGTATCCTATGCAATAGCCACATAATTCATTGCACTGAGCAATAAAACAAATGGATCACAAGGGATAACTCATACAAACACTAAAGACAGAGATCTTACAAAGCAAAGGAATAACGAGATCAAGGTGAGAATTGGGAAACCAGATAGTGGATACAGGAGCGCCACAAAGCTGCTAGAAGTTAGAAGAGTTAATAAAAGAGTAATTGTTGTAGGAGAACGAATGAGCAGATCGGATGACATGGATAGGATGGATACCATTAAAAGCTATAATTTAGAGAGATGAGGAGACTCAGCTTTGCAGTGAGTTTCGGGGCTGAGGTGCAGCCCTAGAGAAGTCTAGAAGGAATGGAGTCACGGATGGGTAATGAGAAAGTATTATAATCCAAAATCACTTTTTTTTCATATGCCAAAAAATTAGCAATAGGCATTACAGTTTTATTTAGAGACGTCGAGGGGGGCAGTGCAAGGACTGACAGTTGTTGAGGTGAAGGAAAAGTCCAATTAGTAGAAAGTTGAAGTAAAAATAATGATTTAGAAACCTGGCAGCCTCTGGTATCAGAGCAGATAATACTTAGAAATATTACTAGGTTGGAGGCAGCAGTTCAGGATTGAATGTGGGGGAGAAGTGGGAGAAAGAAGATCAATGCATCCTCAGACCTTTAATTCTCACTTACCTCTATCCACATATATATATATATATATATATATATATATATACACACATAATGAGTTCTACAATGCTGAGCATTTAGATACACTCTTGTATCTAACCAACTAAAGAGCACATAATTATATATATCTACACACACACACACACACACACACACACACATATACACACACACGTACACACACACACATACACACACACACAGTGGAGAGCAGGAAGGATTGGATGCGCACAGTGAGTCCTGCCACTGGCTAACACATTTCTTACATATAATTGACGTGTAAATGAATTCTATTCAATCGTGAACCTCATATCCTGCAAATGTAAAGTATAATGCAGTTTTCGTCTCTATATATAAATTACAATGTCATGAATTTATTACAGCCGAGTTGTTCTTGTTCCTGAGATCGGTGGTCGTTACGGCTGATGAAGAAATTACTGACCGTAATAAGGAAATCATTATAATGCACACAGTAATATAGCAGCATTATTTTATGGTTTAATTCTATTCCTATACTGTTCCCTCAGGACATACATTTCTATACTAACTACCTAATTTCCCATCAGGCTTATTATAATATATATATATATAATGTTCACTGCCCGCCGTGTTCTGGTTTTGGATCTGGATCAACTTCGTGATTTGGTTTTGGATCTGGATTAACTTCGTGTTTTGGTTTGGCAAAACCACCTTGCGTATTTTGGCTTTAGATCCCGATTTTTTTCTTCTAAAATCCCTACTTTTTTTTTTTTGCTTAAATCACATAATTTTGCTTCCCCTCCTACATTATTATTAACCTCAATAACACTAATTTCAAGTCTTTTGCAGTCAATTTTGACCACCACACAGGTCACAATATTATTTTTATACATTTTCAAACAAAGACTGATGATTTAGAATACCAAGCCTGCCAGCCCTAGTATTTGTATTTCAGCAATGACAGTTAGCAATGGAGCTCTCCTCTTTGTGTGTTACCTATATAACACTGTACATTATGGGACTGCAGATTTAGAAGACCAAGCCTGCCAGACCTAGTATTTCTATTTCAGCAATGACAATTAGCAATGGAGCTCTCCTGAATGTCACTGGAGACTTTGAAGAACACTGCTACCC
Organism: Mixophyes fleayi; assembly: GCF_038048845.1. Taxonomy (NCBI): domain Eukaryota; kingdom Metazoa; phylum Chordata; class Amphibia; order Anura; family Limnodynastidae; genus Mixophyes; species Mixophyes fleayi. The sequence continues at coordinate 4,237,598 of NC_134409.1, forward strand.
CTCCTCTTTCTATTCTACCTATGACGCTGCCCAAATGCTCTACAGATTGCAAAAAACTCTGCTACCCCTTCTGTGTCCCTCTGTGAAATGATGCTGGATCTCCGTGGAGGGCGGTACTTATAGAATCCAAAACTCGCAAGATCCGACGACGTAACAATGATGTTTTGCCTCGTTTTCAATTCCAAGGGCGCGGCTCAGCTCTCGGATGTGCCAAGTTTGGGTGTGTTCGGTCCTCGAGGAACTGAGTCTGAACGTCTCGAATATATCTATCTCTCTCTCTCTATATATATATATATTTATATTAGAACAGCACTACCTTCTATCACCCAAAAATTATCCCATTGTGAATTTCATACAGAATAAAAAAAATAGATACAAGAAAATAACTAAAGCAATTAAATCACTTGAATAATTAAGAATTCATAAGATAAATATGCAGTTCCTTTCAGGATACAGTCACAACATTGTTATACATATCATAAATCAAAATTAAATAGAAAAAGGGCGCAATAGAGTGTAGTATTCAATAAACTGAACGGTATCTTTGACACAAACAAATAGTTCAGAGCTTATCTGATAATAGTGAATTTTCTCAGGTGCCCCCTGACTCCAGGGTCAGACCTAAGAATGATCAGGACACAGCCTCCAAACACCAAATTGTCATATTAATATAGTTAAAATCTTGTGCAGAAGTTAATTGTTTCTCAAGCTTATCTAAAAAGATAGTGCATAGGTTGGGTCTCAGTGCCCTTCTGTGACACTGGAGCTCCATGAATCTCAAGCTGACCAGGAGAAGGAAACTAACTGGAAGGTCTCTGTATATCCTGGACCAAGGAGAGAAGGAATCGGTGAGAAGGCCCCACGCGTTTCGCTCTATGAACTGCCACAGAGAGATGGCTTCCTGCATCGTTAGAGACAGATTTATAACAACCATTGTATTGCTGTCAATGAGATAATGACAGATGCACCAAATAACCATTTTGATACCTAGATCTCCTACGAAAAAAATAATATTGTATCTATACATACATACATACAGAGCTTTTTTCTCATAGAACTCACCGGAACGGCGTTCCAGCACCTTTATTTGATGTTTGGTCTACGTGGACTTGAACCGCGCTGTCGAGCGTAGCAGGTCGGCGGCAAAATCATTAAAACGGTGCATGCGGCTGCTTGTGTGTCGAGTCCGATGTATGCGTACATCGTCCGCGCTGGTTGTGATGGCGCCGCTCAGCTTGTGATTGGCCGTGTGGTTGCACGCTGAGAGCTTAATGCTGACGCGTGGGGGGGGTGTGTACAGTGATTGACCAAGTGATGTGAATTCTGGCACCTTTTCTCTTGCAAAAAAATATATATATATATATATACACACACACACACACACACGTACATGTATACATATACATTCATACATATACATACATACATACACTTTATATGCCAAATCCCTATTCCTGCTCTCTAATTGTACAGTAGGAGTATGTATGCTGTGTGCTGCTGACATTCCATCTGCATGTTCTGTGTATTATACAGACAGCATCAGACCACGCAGAGATAACAGGATTCATAATCTTACTCCGCACTAACAGCACTTGCAGTTCAGGGTAATTTTCTGTGGAGAGCAATAACACAAACACAAAAACAAACTGCTGTTGGCCTTTACTATCATTTATGAAGAACAAAACTATGCATCCAAGCGCATTGTAAGATGTGTACGTCTAGATGAAATAAAATATATTAAAATAAACTATAAAATGCTTAATTTATAGTATTTTTATCATTTTCTAATTAGAACATGACTGGGGTGTACTTGGAGTTAGGCGTACGTCTGTGTTTTCTTTGCGTAAGATACATGTTTCTGTACTGTGTATACGTCCATACATACATTTTTGCATATCGTTCACCCGCATTACCTTAGGCAGCGGGGGAGGGCAGAGACTGGCGAGTGTAGCCCAGTGCAGTCAGGGCGTATTCACGTCACTGCTGGACAATTACCTGCGCCCGCATTGTCAGATACACCTCTTAGTAGACGTATCTCTTAGTTTGTGTTGGAGAATGGGTGCAATAATACATAATGACGATGACTATCAGCTCGCTGCTTCTGATTGGCCGAATCACAGTGACCCTCCCAGCTGATGGTACTTATATACTGATAATTACATTATATGAAGTTGCGCACATCTATCCACATTACCCACAGACATGTCCACTTGAACAACTGCAGGATTTGCATTTAATTTTTAAAGGAGAAAACAACAGATGTTATTTCATTTAAACTTAATTAGATTTTCAATTGAACATAATTTAATTTGTATGTTGTATTTGTGTTTGTATTTAATTATATCTTCATATTGAAAAATGGGACATTTGAATTTATTAATAGTTGTCAAGACACTATTCTCTCTTGTGTATAGAACACGTCATTACATCCTTATATTGTTCCAAATAAGGTCATGTGACTTTAGCACATACTAGTAACACTGTGAAGGCTTTACGGTTCTGCTGCGCTATAGCAGAGTGTCCGTATACAACGCTGTTACGTCGGACACAAATGATAATGTTTCTGATCTGGACATGTCTTAAAATGCATCTGACAGAACATATACAAGTAAAAACGCTTTTATTCCCGTGTCTTTTGCTAGCATGTGTTGTGAGCACTGTGGCTCAGTGGTTAGCACTTCTGCCTCACAGCACTGGGGTCATGAGATTAATTCCCGACCATGACCTTATCTGTGTGGAGTTTGTATGTTCCCCGTGTTTACATGGGTTTCCTCCGGGTGCTCTGGTTTCCTCCCACACTCCAAAAATATAGTAGTAGGTTAATTGGCTGCTATCAAAATGACACTAGTCTCTCTCTGTCTGTCTGTGTGTGTGTGCTAGGAAATTTAGACTAAGCTCCAATGGGGCAGGGACTGATGAGTTCTCTGTACAGCGCTGCGGAATCAGTGGCGCTATATAAATAAATGGTGATGATGATGATAGATGAACTGTGACCAAAGAGGGGGATTCAACGCAACGCAATGTGTAGCGGACTGCCTCCCGAACGGTCGTGAAGGCAGCATCTCTGATGTATCTTCACTGAGGATTCCTCACACCAGGTTTGGGTACCACAGTACCCACTAATCAGCGCAGCCGGACATCACCGTGATGTCCCTAAGTTAGAGGTTGGCAAAGGAAATCAGTAAAAACACCGTACAATGTATAGTGATAAGCTGAAACCTGTTCTCCTTGCCCGAATATAGCTCAGATTTGTTTAGTCTTTATAGCCAATTTGACAAATTAGTGTAGAAAAAAAAAAGTGAAAATTTCTACTCATCTGTTCTACCAAACTTCTCCCATCGGAAAGTTGCAATTATTGTACCCTACCCTTTGTCCCCTGTATATCTAAGCAGATTACAATGCACTTGCGCAAAAATAGGATTGTGACATCACGTATCAGCATCTGTGGCCCCCATTCATCAAGACACCCCTACTGAGCGCAACCTGCGTCTCTGTTTGAAAATTTGAGCAAGTCGGCTCAGCGTACTCCCGAATTCAAAGAACGGATCTCAAGCTCTGCGCGCTGATGAATTCGGATGTAGGTCTACTACACAAGACACTGTACGATATATCCAAAGCCTAAGTGGATTATATATTAGCAAATGGATGCACAGAAAAAGAAAATAAAGAAATAATGCCACCAGTTAACAATATACACATTAATGATAAAACATTAAAAAGAAAGTTTAAAAAAGTGTTTTTATTATTTTTTTCCCCATGGAATACACTTATTAGGATGTTATTAATGTCTACTGAACATAAAATACATTGTTACAGTTGCTCGTGATTGCAAACACATGTTATAGCTGTATACACAGCCGTCATCACTGACGAGGACTTAGATTAGCCCTGTATCAGGAGCAACAGATACGGCAGAAAAAGAAGAAACTTTGCGATGCCCAGAGCTGGAATCGGATGTGGCTGCGTGCGCTTGAGTCTGGCACGCCCCTACTGTACACCGACTACCGCAAAACGCCCCTTCCCAGCCTTGTTCACTCCCCTAAATTGTAGGCTGTAGTAAGTGTCCTTAGAGCCCGAAGACAGAGCAGACAGGGCTGCGGTTACTGGCATATTGTCCGGTTCTGGGTATACGCTCGGTGCCTTGATGAATTAGGCCCTTTATGTACAGGAATGATTAATATTGGGGCGATGGATCCCAAGTTTAGTGCCTTTTGCTGCAGGGCTGAGGTGTTAGAAATGACATGGAAATAAAATCACCAGACACTAAAAGAAACTGTTGCTGTGAATAGCAACACTGTATCCATTGGCCTTAAATGATTTCAATGCATCTTTTACATAACTGTAATCAATGTGTCCAGGGCGTGAGATACCGATGACTGATATCTTCCAGATAACTGAATTCATGAAGATTGGGCATATTATGCAGACATTACACCTAGTGACATAAGACCCACATTTGTATTACGCTAAACAGGATTTATTTCTGCAGAGAAAGTGGGTTTATGGCAAAGCTGTCTTCCAGCTATATTAATGGGAGATGTAGGGGCCTATATACCAAACGGTATTTCAATTAACCCAACAAATAAAAGGCATTTCTAAAAATGACATTAATATTACATTATAATAACTAAATTATTAACAGGTGACAATCATTGAATATTTTCTTTTCTGTGCATTATTTGTGACTTTATATTCCACATATGTATTGGATGTATCCTGCAGTGTATTGTCTGTTAGAGCAGAGCGGATCTAGACCCGTATTCATCAACATCTTCAGATCTTCTATCTTCAGATCTGCTCCTTGTTGAATTCAGGTCGTGCTACGTTTGTTAAAAAATTTACAATATGTTCATTTTGCGTTCGTTAATGAAACGGGTCCCTATTGTTTATTGTGCAGAGAGGAAACACATTACACTCCTCCGATAAACAAAAGAAGTTCCTGAAATTCTACAACAGGTTGTGCTCCGTGGCTGCGATTGGGAAGATCAGGAGTCATCACACCAAGAGACGACCTGGATAATGCAGTGTGGGGACAGAACGAGGCTGTGACATTACATGCAGACATCCAACACACGTAATTAAATGTTGCCCGCATCAGTCTTCATTGCCTTAGATTGATCACAACTAATATCTGATTAGTAACATCATACAACGCCCACAGGACAACGGGGTCAAGATCTGAAGATCTCCTCAATCAGGTCAGGAAAATTAATCTGTTTTACTAGCTCAGTAATTGTCGTCGCACAGGGAAATCCTGAAACATGACCTGCTAGTGTCACCGGGTGAACAGAGGACGAACCTGCATTAAGTTAAACCAATCTGTGTGTTCAGAGATTTCAATAAGCGATGGACGGACACTCTGCACCAAACACCAGACACAAAGTATCACCAAGAGACGGATCCTCGGCACCACAATACAGGAACTCATTTGTGCCGTCATTTGTCACAATTCTGCAGTCTATTCCTTGCTGGGGAAATAAACATCCATTTCACAAAGGTCTCCCTTATTTTTAGATATCAGCCAAAGCTGTATCTAGGTAAACAGAGGGACACAGCCTGGCAGACTGCGAGCGTATTATTCTGGAAATATAGCTGTGATATATTGATTTGCATGAAACACGGCGGGAGTGAGCCATTACACCCCACGCTGGCGACTGTCAATATATAATTCAGCACTTCTAACGCGCACACAGACGGACTCGGTAGTATCAAAGTGTTGTGTGTAATTAAGGTGGGTCACAAAAGGAGAGAACTAAAACAAACAGTGGGCAGCTCACTGATTTGACTTCGAGACAGATGCAGCCATTGACTATTTACAATGGAGACAGATCATATTTGAAGTTGAATCAATATACAGGAGAAAGCGATATAGGAGTTCACTGCGGCACACAGTGATGTCACTACCTCCTAGAGGAATCAGAGGCTGCGTTCTCCGCAAATAACGTTTCATACAACATCCGTCTCCACTGGGCAGTGGGTACCATTTAGGGTCTTACAACTGCGACACAAGCTTACAGGTACAGACCTGTATGAAGCTTTTACTATCTACATTGATGGCTCCCTTCTGTGTTTACATGATCCAGGAGAACGGTTTACTTATGTGGACACAAAACCGCTGTGTGGATACAAATGTATCAAGTTTAACTAGACTCCCCCCCCCCCCCAGAGCCACACAATGATGAAGACTAATTATTATGCGCAGTCCAACACTGAAATAGCACAAATAATATACACTGAGGCGGTGGCCTAGCGAGGTCTGGGGGGGACCAGTGGTGATAGTTTAAAGGACCTGTGTCCCGTTCCAGGTGTCGTTAATTAAAGAAGCCTGGCGGTGGCAACGACTGTACTCCTACAACCGGAGACACTTGATGGGCGAGTGGTTGGCTTAGCTGAGTGGTGCCAGTAGGAGTAGTCAGTGAACACTAGTTCCTGGAAACCAGCAAGACACGAAAAAGTATGGTAAAGCGTGGTGGCAGAGTATGTGGGTAGAAAATGATCAGTAGTGCAATATAAAATGTGTGTCATAGATTTCAGTCATATATAAAGCACTAAGTCCAGGAGTAGGCTACGCTGGAGGGCATATGCCCCCCAACCGGTCCCATAGTGTGCTACCTTGGGCTGGGTCACTGGACCACCTGCATTTTTTTCCCTTTAAACTAGGCTGCTGAGTTGAGTCTTGCTCCCTGGGCTAAAATTTGCCAGCCCTCCCCTGAACAAGTTCCCCCCCTCCCCACTATCTGCTTTAGGAGGGAGTCCGACCCTGCCATGGTATCTCCATATCTTTTCCTTTTGAAAATGAAAAATTGTTTTGCAGGTCAGTGGCGTCTTCCCAACAACAGAAAGAAAACCAAGTCACCGGGAATTTCTTCCGCACAAACACAGATCGTTCTCAGAATAAAGTAACTGGTCGCAGGAAGATTTCCAGCACATTAATGAAGACGCTGCAAGAAACACAACAGCTTTAATGTGACAATATTTTCAGCTTTCAAATTTACATCTCAGCATTAAATGCTGTTCTTACATCTCAACACTAAATGGCTTATTAACAAGTGGGATCATTCAACTAATCCTCGGGCTAATATCTGCATATTCATACTCTGAAGAGATATTTCGCTGACGAAGAGTCTATTAAATGTGTGGAAGTGGAACAATAACCTGAATTAGATTAAATGGTAATGTTAGCGGGAGTGACCCTGTTCTATGTTCAGCTCCGAGGAAGATCCTGATGTCAGGATTAGCTGTTAGTACCCTGCCCCTTGTCCAGACTGACACCCACTGTCTGTGCTTATTGCCCTGTGTAGCTCTGACACAGGATGACCTCCTATGCCATCCTGTCCTGCTGCTGGGGACCAGCTGGGCTTGCCCTGCCACCATCCCCTTTCTTTATCCCCATTGCACCTCTCTAGGGGTGTAAGCAGGGCTCTGCTGCCACCAATAGGATCCTTCACCGGCACCTAGAACTGCTTCCTTCTGGGTGACTCTCGCTGCTCGTGTAACCCCTTGCTGGGCACCTGGGCTAGTACCTCTGGGACTATCACACTGGCCAGAGCTGCAGCGTAGCAGACAGAGTGTCATTAGATGCTGGGGGCCTGATTCATTAAAGAAAATAAGACCAATAAAAGAAGTAAATTTGCTCCTGGATAAACCATGTTACAATGCAAGAGGTGCAACTTAGTTTATTATTTTGCATGTAAGGAAAATACTGGCTGTCTTTTTATGTAACACACAAATACTTGATAGCTTTATTTTTACACGGAATTTAAAGTCGATCTAGTACATGGCTGACCACACCCATAAATTTGTCCCCACATTTTAAATTTACCTCCCCTTCAATGCAACATGGTTTTGAAAAGGTGCGAAGTTACCCTTTTTTTATGCTTTCCTTTCCTTAATGAATCAGACCCTGGGTCTCAACGTCAGAACAGTCGGATAACAGATTAGAGTGGTTTAATCTGTAGTTCACAGGAATTACAGCCGGTGAGTTGCGTCAAAGCAGGATCTTAAAGCAGTGATGTTTATTAGCTCAACGAGTCTTTACAAGGGCAGTTACACACTAGTTATACCGCTTTCATACTGCCGCCCCAACAATATCCCAGGTATATGAACCGGGGATATTGCCGGAGAACAGAGGCTCCCACTGAGAGAAATTCCCGGGTAGACCCTGTTCATACTGAACACGGGTCTGACCGGTTCTCCATGGCAATATCACAAGAGGAGATCTGATTGGCTCCTCTTGTGATGTGTTTTGTTTCTTTTCAAAATTATAATTGTGTTTGGTGAGACCCAGGTTGAAAAACCAGGGTCCCACCATTCATAGTGCAGGCGACTCAGGTTGGACTCGGGAATTACCCCATCAAAAGTCCCGGGTCTAATTCCCAGGTCATCAGACCCGGGAATTAGACCTGACACCATTCATACTACACCTCGACCCGGGTTGTCTGGGATTGCCCCGGCAAAAGCCTGGGTTTTTGCCGCAGTATGAAATGGGGTATTAGTGGGACTATTGATCTCTAATAGCTCAGATGGTTTTATACTGTTTCTGTCACACATGTTGGCATCCCAGCCCCCTTCCTAGCTGCTACCACAAAGTCTGCGATATTACATCAGATATTTAGCATCAGGATGTAACATATTCTCTAATCTTGGACTTAACACAATTCACATCAATCTGTGATTTCCTAAATTACTTGCTGGTTGCATTATTCCTGAAGTTTGTCTATATTTTTAACAAACTGGGATAAAAGGTAACGACCCCCTCCTGTGCATTCAGGCTAATGGATGTGTTGGTCATTCACACATGAAAAGGCCTAATTAGCATGAGAATTAAAAATATTACAAAAATCAAATTTCTTCCCACATCATATCACTACATTTCCAATGCAAAAATACAACACTATACAACAAATCCGTACATTTGCAATGATATACAGCACTGCACCACTAATTTAAATACATTTCTACAATAAGTTATTTCTATGTGACCCAGCCACAGTCTCATATTCCGACGACGATGGTCGTCCTGTGTGGGTACCTACGTGTGAATGCTGAGTCGCACATATCTCCAGGTAAGTGTGACTCCACATGCGCTGTATTCCTGAGCTGGGTGTACGTCAGGTGTACAAATGTGTATTCTTACGCCTAAGGTTTGTGTTGACAGTGTTAGTAGTAAATGCACAAACCAGCTACACCTATTTGTACACAATATAATAATGTAATGAAGAGTCCTAACAGATCCGGGGAATCCCCCACACTGGAATATCGTATCTGTTACATGTGGAGGGAAGTGGTGCAAAATTGTGCAATAATTAATATATTCCTCTGGGTCTGTAGTGATCTCACCTGTTACCACAAAGGGAAATCATGATAACATGGCCTGATCAGGGTCCTCGAGAAGATGTACATCATTAAAACATGTCAGATTTAAGATACTGTTATTGCACCTTCGTGCAGATGTAGAGACCGAGTGACTGAGAACTAGAATTCCCGTAAAGCATCAATCATCCAGTGTGGACAGAGTTTAATATCCTGTGACTGCTGTGTCTGAAGCTACTGGAGGCAGCACATGTCCCCAGCTCCCAAACATTCCTTAATCTAACTGACAAGGGTATAAGCAGACTTTTTATTTGTCCTATAACTTTGTACAAACTTTTGGCAAACTATTAACCTGATTCTCGAGAGCTGCCTAATGACTGACAAATGCAACGGGGTAAATTTACTAAAAAACAGTTTCGAAACCGTACGATTTACTAAAGGTCAAGCGAAACATAAAATCGCGTGTTGAGAAACCGCACTATTTGAAACCACCTTCTGATTTTTTTTCAATCAAGTATAGAAACCGTGCGATTAGTGAAGCTGCAAAGCCGCACATCAACCAACAGAAAATAAAGGGCGGTCACAGCTCAAACCTGTCCCAACTTCAAAAAATAAACAAATAAAGAATAAAAAAAAAAAAGAACTCCCCCATCTTCATCACAGCCCAGTGTTACTCTGTATCGGCCAAGCCCTTGGGACCCTGCACCTAGAGAAGATTGGCCCAATGTTGACTGGTACTGGGCCCCTCCTGATACCACCAGCTGGTGAGTACCAGGGAAAATGTAATGCGAGCACTACAAATACCAGCATGCAATGATAGTCCATGACTGTTTCTGTATTCTGGTCCTTAATGACAGCAGATCATAGATCTAAGGCGTAGATTTATCAAAGCTTCTAAAAGGAAACATGGAAGTGCTGCCCATAGCAACCAGATTCTAGCTTTCATCTTTTAGAACGCACAAGCGACCTGCCAAGACATATATAAAGTTATTACCAACAAAAGCGACAGAGAATAAATTCAGGAAAACCATCTGGTCTTGAAGGGGTTAAGGATAGCGTGTAATGTAAACACGCCGCGGCCCCGGTGACTGGATACACAACATCGTTTTTGTCACTGACGCACATGGACAATTCTCCAACCCGTGAACGTGGCCCAATTATAGTTCTGATTTTGCAGACAAGACACTTTTATACTTTTCTGTTTGCAGTGAAAACAGGTAGAATATTAATTGAAGGTCTATTTGCTTATTATTACTCATTCTAAGCACCAAGGGGGAGTAATACGCTACCCTGTAATAATAGTAGCGTCTCCATTCCGGATAATGATCTGTGGAGAGAACGCGGCCGGTCCTACGTGTGATCTGGGATAAGGATACATGGCCTACTTTCACTGAAGCCGCCTACTTGTTTATTTATCTGACACGCACACAAAGAAATAAATGGAACACAGGATATAACTATATAACTAATAATACAGTGGCTGGGGAATACAGCTTATCTTAAAAAGGAGAAAAGGAAGATTAGTGAAGCACTGAGTCTTGCATCAAGAGACTGTGTCACCTCAAGCAGAAGCTGCTATTGTGCAGAGACGGATGAGGGACCAGATAAAGGGGACTGTACTGTAACATAATGGCACAGAGACTTCTGTACAGTAGTATAATGTGACAGAGAGGTCTGTAGAGTAGTAGAATGTGACAGAGGGGTCTGTAGAGTAGTATAATGTGACAGAGGGGTCTGTAGAGTAGTATAATGTGACAGAGGGGTCTGTACAGTAGTATAATGTGACAGAGAGGTCTGTAGAGTAGTATAATGTGACAGAGAGGTCTGTAGAGTAGTATAATGTGACAGAGGGGTCTGTAGAGTAGTATAATGTGACAGAGAGGTCTGTAGAGTAGTATAATGTGACAGAGGGGTCTGTAGAGTAGTATAATGTGACAGAGGGGTCTGTAGAGTAGTATAATGTGACAGAGGGGTCTGTAGAGTAGTATAATGTGACAGAGGGGTCTGTAGAGTAGTATACTGTGACAGAGAGGTCTGTAGAGTAGTATAATGTGACAGAGGGGTCTGTACAGTAGTATAATGTGACAGAGAGGTCTGTAGAGTAGTATAATGTGACAGAGGAGTCGTGTAGAGTAGTAGAATGTGACAGAGGGGTCTGTAGAGTAGTAGAATGTGACAGAGGAGTTGTGTAGAATAGTATAATGTGGCAGAGGGGTCTGTAGAGTAGTATAATGTGACAGAGGGGTCTGTAGAGTAGTATAATGTTACATAGGGGTCTATAGAGTAGTATAATGTCACAAAGGGGTCTATAGAGTAGTATAATGTGACAGAGGGGTCTGTAGAGTTGTATAATGTGACAGAGGTCTATAGTGTAGTATAATATTGCAGAGATAAATTCTGGTTCACTTGGTGATGCCAATTTGGTTGGCCAGGAACAATCAACATACAAGAATTCAGAGGTGGCAATTGTGGTGACCACATACATATGTCCTCTTTCCCCCATCTCCGGACTCCTGTCCCTTGCACTAGTGGATTAGGGGATCCCCAGCATTCATACCCTTCAGGCACAGTGGCTAGAGCATAGCATACACGTGGCACATTATGGAGCCTATTCATCACAATTCTTGCTATCGGGGAGATAAGTGTAATTTTTTTACAAGATTATTTTTCACTGTGATTTAACAATATTTTATTGGTGTGGCAGGTGAGTCATTTGCAAAGGCATGGGGTCTCTGGTATGGTTGTCATAGGCAGGAACTATCTTAATATATAGGACAAAATAAGTTCTATTGCCAATAGAAACATCAATAAGACTTTTCCCATATGATAAAATGAACACCAATATTTGAAACCTGAAATGAACAAAACTTCATAAGAAATTGTGATGACATCGCCCTGTTGTGAGATTCACAAGACAATAAAATAATTAGTGACCAACCACATGCAAATAAAACCGAACAGGAGCAAAATGTAAATGCAGAAATTAATCTATGTCCTATGGAAAGAAAAAAAACGTACCCCTCAAAGGTTCCAAAGCAAAGTTTGGCACCCGAAAAAAGAGCATCAAGAGTCTTTGAACATACAGAGATTACATTATATAATGCTCTGAAGGAGAGATAAAGGTGTTGTACCAGCAGGAGGGCGAGTACTCCTCACAGCACAGTGCGTATAAATTAGGAAATATCTGGGAGACGGAGGATCAGAACCTTCTTCAGTCGCATCCAGTAAGTTCATTAAATGTTGCTGAATACGAGAATAATTTCCTCTTCTCAGATCTCGGGTCCTTGTCATTGTCACATAGCATAAGACAAAATAAGTGTGACAAAAAATTAAAAATATGTATACAATACTGGAAATCGTAAGAGGGGCAGATTCATTTTGGCGTGAGGCGACGTGATGCGTCTCTGGAACAGCCTGCGGAAAAATGTTGGGCCCGATTCATTAAGGCAAAAAAATGAGTTTTCTCCTGGTCAAAACCATCTTACAATGCAAGGGGTGCAAATTAGGTTATTATTCTGCACATAAGATAAATACTGGCTTTTTCATGTAGCACAAATACATGATAGCTTTATTTGTACACTGAAATGTAAAGTTGATCTAGGACATGCCCTACACCAACTATAAATCTGCTAACCCATTTTAATTTACCTCCCTCTCCAATGCAACATGGATTTGCCAAGGTGCAAAGTTACAATTTTTTTTGCTTTCCTTTCCTTAATGAAACAGGCCCATTGCGTCTGATTTATTACTAAAATCTCTGCTCATTTTTCATCACGTCCCACAAGAGATGAGGGTAAATGAGCGGAGGTTTCTGTACCGTATTAGCCGGCAAAATTATTTGGTAGATACTGCTGACAAATATGACTTTTGACAGACAGAAATATTTAGGCAAAATAATGGGGGACACCCCAAAAGCACTGGGGAGTGCTAAAAATTATTTGGTAGATACTGCTGACAGACAGTAATTTTGACAGCCAGTAATATTTAGGCAAAATAATGTGGAACACCCCAAAAGCACTGGGGAGTGCTAAAAATTATTTGGTAGATACTGCTGACAGATAGTAATTTTGACAGCCAAAAATATTTAGGCAAAATTATGGGGACACCCAAAAAGCAATTTGATTGCCATATATTAAAAAAAACAAAAAACTCCTCTATCCTCCTCTGTTCGCTAGCGATTTTTGTTAGCACAATTGGAATCAGAATATTGTATTCTCTGTCCCTGCTCTAATCAGCCTGTGACTACACCCTGCTCTCTCCCTCTGTCAAATGGCGATGGATTGCTGTGGAGGCAGGTATTTATAATCTTCAAGTATCGCGAGAACCGAGCCCCGAGATCCGACCACGTCACGATGACGTTCGGCCTCGATTCGGATTCCGAGCGGCCGGGAGAGCTGAGTAGCTTGGTACTCGGATAGGCAAAGTTGGGGTGGGTTTGGTTCTCGGGGAACCGGACCCGCCCATCTCTAGTTGATACCGACTGCAACAGACAGGAAGTATGACAAACTTATACAGTTAATGTACTTAACTATATTATAGTACATTCATATATGCAGATGGTAGTAAGCTTATATTGTGGCCTGCTCGGCTCGGTACACGGATACACAAAGTTCGGGTGGGTTCGGTTCTCGGGGAACCGAGCCCGCCCATCTCTAGTACAGAGTCACTGTGTTTTCAGCAGATGGTTATGAGAGATGAAGGAATATTGTGTAGGTGTGTACACATCGGCATGATCATCGGGACTCGTTGGTGAAACTGTTGCAGAAAACTGCAGATATATTGCACCCAGCTTTAGACCGTTTTGTGCTACTCTGTTCAAACTGCTAATGTCAGGACGATGGAGCAGCGGAGGAGGCTAAGCACAGCCATTGTCCTCCCATTGAAGATGAAGACTCTGCAGGGTTAACATTCATTATTAAATATTTTACTTTAGTAAAGCCTCACCTTTTCTTATATCACAATGACGATTGAAAGAGAGTTTACACTATGTATAAACAAAGAAACATTTAGTTAAATAAAGCCCATGATGTTATAATCAGCAAGGAATGACATCAGCACTGTTATAACACTTCCTGGATTAGCATATCCCCAGATCTGAGAGATACATTGTAACATATTTATCATGGGTGAACAGGCAGCCAAGTGTAAGTTCTCTTCAATTACAATAATGTCAAACCAGGAAAGGCAAACAAAGACCCCATGGAGGCTTCCACCAATTTGTCTTAATGTCAGATTTCTCTCTGAATCAATTTTGCTCTGTACATGGACTAATTTGTGTGCCCTTTCTGAAGACACGAATTGTCTTTGGAAATCATTAGGACTCGGGAGACAAGCAACCTCCCCCCACTGTGAGAAATGGGTCCTGTCCCAACCGCGCAGCCATTATTGGATGACATTGTCATAGCCATTTCCTAACTGGGAATCCACACGTTCAATGGGAAATAAACCCCACCTGAATAAAATGGAACAGGCCAAAGTTCACTTCCTTTAACCTCTTCATGACCAGGATTTTTATTTGTACCTCTCCGACCAGACTGCATTTCAAAATGTTGCCTCTGTTGATTTCTTTTAAAATCATTTGTGCTCGCCGGTAGGGCATAGGACAATCTTTGAAATTAAAAAACAAAAAAAAACAAAAAAAACAACAAAAAACCTCTCTTCATTTTCCTCAATATTCGTGCAAGCAGTGAATAGTTTCCCCTAAATGTATCAGTTGTCCCTGTGCCTGGATACGTGTGCATTATCATCACCATTTATTTATATAGTGCCACTGATTCCGTAGCGCTGTACAGAGAACTCACTCACATCAGTTCCTGCCCCATTCGAGCTTACAGTCTAAATTCCCTAATATACACACTCACAGACAGAGAGAGACTAGGGTCAATTTTTTGATAGCGGCTAATTAACATACCAGTATGTTTTTGGAGTGTGGGAGGAAACCAGAGCACCCGGAGGAAACCCACGCAAACACGGGGAGAACATACAAACTCCACACAGATATGGCCATGGTCGGGAATTGAACTCATGACCCCAGTGCTGTGAGGCAGAAGTGCTAACCACTGAGCCACCATGCTGCCCTGGTATCTAAGGAAGGTTTAGTGCACTTATAGCTCCCGTATTAGGGGCACAGAATACATTTGTAATGTCCTTTTATATTTTTTATTCTCTTTAGTCAATGACTCATATAGTCTGTGTTTTTTGTCACTCTATTGAGTACCATTCGGAATACATCACCATTTTGGTGGAGCGTTAATAAATGTAAAATCGTTTAACTTGTAAGTACGAAGAAGAGCGAATGAAATCTGCCATTTTCAAGTCAACTTCCGCAACTTTTACTGAGAAGCGTTGCCCCGAATGGCACCAGACGAGAATAAATTATTTTAAAGACACAATGAACATATATTTTCAATTATCTGCTGTACAACGCGAGCTGTATTTAATCGAGGTGGGAGATGTACTAGATCTTCCCAGCCTTTGAGCGGGTGCCCTTGAAGCAGGAAGCAGACCGTGAGCTTATTTTCGGGCTGGCATGGAGAGCCTTGAAATTAAACCATATCATTCTCCTTCGTGCAGAGATCAAACTCTTATCTGAACTAATTAGAAAGCACAAGCTAAGCCTATCACCCAGATCAAGGAAACAGTTTACAGTGGAATATTCTCATTAACCTGACTCTAATACTTGCAATCCACTTTCCACGCTATAAAATTAATCTTGTGCTGTTGGGAAGCCTCTGCATAGTTATTTATCTTGCTCGATGAACATCTTGCGCAATAATAATTATTCCCTAATTGCTCCGAATTAGCCATCACTTGCTTGATGACCGTATAATACCCCTGTGTGCCTTCAAGGTCACAATGTATCCAGACAAGCTTTAACAAGACGGCGTTAAAAATGGGCAATTCATTTCCCACTGGAATGACAAAACATGACAATTTGTAACATCTAACAAAACACGTGTAACAAGACCCCTATGGCCTCTCCAAATGGTACAAATTATCCTGTAGGGCTATAATGTTTTCTAATTCCATTATAATAAATGCAGTTGTGGATCCTACAAGTTGCACAGACTGTCTGCCTGGCCAATTTCCTCAATTCCAGATAAGCAGGAGCTCAATGGAATCCATAAGGGAACACAAAAAAAAAAGTCTGATTTTCTGTGAATGAAATATTTGGATTTCGTCTCCATGTCGACCACAGACGGCTGATTAATTCCTGTAAAATGCAGATCTCGAAAGACTATTAACCTCAAATTCACAGAGTCCACCCTGGAATAGATCAGGCTAAGGTTTTGTGGAGCAGAATACTGCACGAGCAGTTTGATTTGCAAAGCCCCCGAGAGAGCCGGTGAGATGCCAGAACGCTTTGACATTCTGAAACCATTAAGAAAATTCTGCAGGAAGATGGAGACTGATACATTGTAGAATATTCCTTGTACTGCATGTCATTACAAATGTGTCCGCTATCTACAAGGTGTGAACATGTAACTTCACAATAAATAAAGGTCTATGCCAATACCCAGGGGGGGCAGCAGGTATATATAGCTGTGCTCACTGCCAGGCTTACTTCATCGCCTCAAGACAACATGGAACAAACTAGATCTCAAGGTATTTGGCCAGCAAGGAAATCAAATGAAAATGTTCCCAGCTAATCCATTAGTGCTTCAGAACCACCAGTGATTAGGCCGGCTTGATGTGCAGCGGGACAATTCTCAGCTAGTAATGATGTCATTATTTCTGTTTCCTTCTGTAGCCTTACAATGATAACGGAACAAGCAGATCTGTTCAGCAGTAGATACAAAATATTCCGTATTGCAACAGTTTAAATAACGATCAATACAATTACAAAACTTATTTTCCAGACTTGTATCCTAGATCTAAATTTATGTTGCCAAAATCAGCTCAGAACATTTAATCCCTCTTTAGATCCAATGCTCTCCAAGGGCCTTATTCATTAACAAACGTGTATGATACGTGCCGTATTTTGGGTAAAATCGCACTGTGCATGCCCAGAACTAACCAGAGAACGCAGCAAAGTCCAATTTATCTTCGAGTGCAAAAGGTCCCTTACAAGTTCAGGGGCGGAACGAGCAGGGGACTGGGCGCATGCATGTAATCAATGTACGGTAAATAGGTGTCAAGCTTGAGTGCACGCAGCAGCGTCCGATTCAAGCTTTGGGCATCTCTAAGATGCGTATTTTTCAGCCGTATCACCTGCACCAGCTACAGGTGAGGTGTAAGTGCTGATTACTAGTGATGACGGCTGTGTATACAGCTAGAACATGTGTCTGTAATCAGGAGTAACTGTAACAATGTATTTTATGTACAGTAGACATTAACATCCTAATAAATGTATTTTAAGGGGATTTAAAAAAAAAAAAAAAATTTTTTTTTTTTTTTTTTTTTTATTGATGACTATATTATTAACAGGTGACATTAATTGAATCGTTTTTGCTGTGCATTCTTTTGTGACTTTATGTTCCACATATGTACTGGACGTATCCTGCAGTGTATTGTCTGTTAGATCAGAGCGGACCTAGACCCGTATTCATCACCAGACGGATCTTCACATCCGCTCCTTGATGAATACAGACAGGTGTATACCAGTCATTTTACGTTTGTTAATGAATCAGACCCGAGTGCCGTCTTGAAACCCATGGAACACGTAAGGAAGATGCGTAATGTCCTAAAAGATAGCGAGATCTACATTTTGTATAATGCAGGAAAATAGATCCATATTTTTCTGAAAGCTGAATTTTGATCCAACCTGAATAATAAAAAAAACAAAACCCTGAATGTGCAGGTCTGGCTGACGCTTTTCAATTGTTTGATAAGTCAAGACATTTTTGTATTTTGCCAAAAATAAAAAGCATACAGTTAGTATTTCATTATGCACTGTAGAATATGACTCCTGTTTTGTGCTTTTTTCTCTCTCTGTTGCTCATGTAAGTGCAGGGAATTAGCTGGTGTTTGCACTTTGCATGGAGATGGAAATGTGGAGAGAGAGGCATTATGGGAGTGGGGAGGTTGTATGCCGGTTAGAGGAGAAATATAATTGTACGAGCTCGGTTTGAAGTCAGCCCCTTTACATTCACTTGAGAGCTATTAATAAAGTAGCAGTTCTGTGGCTGATATAATTAGATCTAAACAAGAGGCGACGATGGACATTAAATACATTTTAACATTTAGAGATGAAGCCATCTGCGGTAACTATCCTCTTAGAATCTTTCCTTCCTCAAAGTTCAGCTAATTTGGAATTGCTACTTTTCAGCAAAATAGATCCCGACCATAATTGACTGCAAAAGAAAATACGGGCTCACATTTTCCCTCTGACAAAAAGCCAAGTGCAATTTGCCAGCGTAATGAGCAGGTTAGAGCAGCAGATATACAATGTTTTTCTTTCAAATTCATTTTCATAAGCGACGTGGCACTTTACAGACCAAAACCCACTTAGCACTATTTATTGAGAGAACAATCTTGTGAAATCGCTCAGTAAACTTCAGCATCGGGGGGAGGTGATATATTTACACATTGTTGGCTTTTACACTGGGGGGATTGCTATAGATTTTGCAATATGGACCCTCTCAGGGGAAGGAGGGGGGGGGTGGGGGGTTGTGCTTAGCTAAATAATAATACTAATCATTAGTTTACTTCCAACATACAGTGCTCCTTGTATATACCCCTCCACTCTAGAATACCACCCTCACTTACCACTAGGTAGATTTCTTTGCACAAAAGTAGATTAAGATGAATCACGTCCATTATGTATTACCCGCTTTCTAACACCAGTCTTGGCCTATGTTTTAAGCACACATTATAAAAAAAAGAGTGCTACATAATGCGCACAGGAATTTATAAGTCTCCGCGGGGATCTGTACGGCTGCCCAGCGATTGCCTTCATACAAGGTGCGATACCGTACAAAGCTAAGTGACCAACTGCAAATATTATAGTTCTTTTCTGAACGTGTAAAATACTGCAGCTAAATGCAAAATAAGGCTACTATGTCGTGGCACAGTTCTGTAAATGTGATTCATCTCAATCTAGTTATTGGTTTTCTGGGAAGAAATGTTTCTTTCTGCACACCCCTTATACTGGGACACTTATAATAACTGGGAAGGAGACGTGTAACTTCAAATGTCGAAGCGAAAAAGCAGAGTGGGTACATAGGTACACAGCGGGGGGGACATGATAGAAACCTTCAAAAATATCAAGGGTTTTAGCAAGGTACAGGAGGGAAACATTCTACAAAGGAAGAGAAGTATTAGAACACAAGGACATGTACTGACACTGGGGGGAAGGAGGTTCAGAGGAGATGACTACACAGAAAGGGTAGTGGATAAGTGGAATAGCCTCCATCAGAAGTGGTAGAGGATAATACAGTAGAGCAATTTAAACATGCTTGAGATAGAGATATCCTTACAAAGAACTAAGGATCACATAGGGTTGGAGGTTACCATAGGTTAAACAATGGGCAGACTTGATGGGCCAAGTGGTTTTATCTGCCATCAAATTCTATGTTTCTATGTTTTGATTTCATAAACGAACCTTAGCATCTCTGGATCATACAGCTGAGACCACACACCAGCGGCTTTCATGATTGTGAAATAAAAATAATTATATTTCTATCGATAACATTTTGATATTGCTGTTAAAGGATGTTCAAGACCAATACATTCTAGGGACTAAATGTATTTACAGTCTGTGATTGTCCTTCAAATTGATGCCCCCAAAATACTTTATTGTTCCCAATTTCAACCACACTGTTACTATCACCAGATGCACCTTAAATGAAAAACTGCATGCACCCAAACCAGCAACTATACAGTGCCACCTCCCAACACAGTGCACGCTGCACCTGCGTGAACAGAGAAAAGCAAATAAATTGTTAAAAATTATACACCCCTTCCTCCCACATTGTGAGCCTCCTAGCAAGCGGCTTATGGAATCCTACTAAGACACCCTTCCTCCCACATTGTTAGCCTCCTAGCAAGTGGATTGTGTGATGGAAACCCTACACAGCCACCCTCTCCCATTAAAAAAGCAATCCAAATATTTCTAGATTTTCTGAAGCAGGTTCACAAAGTCTCCACAAATCCACAATTGTGAATATATATCTATATTTCTTCAGATGATCCATCCTGAGCATTATTTAGAATTCATCCTCGCACAGCGAGTCACAAGGCTACAAACAGACGACAGGAAAACGATGGTACAGTAATGACACAAAATGACCAATGCTTCAAGCCATGTTCTGCAAGGTTGGCTCATTGAACACACACTAAAGAGGTTGTCCCCTTCTAGACTATACTCCTTCATTACGACCCACCTACACCTTTACCTGAGCCCTGGAACCTCTATGATCTGTGAGCAAACAGCGAGGGAGGATTAAATTCACCCGGTCATCAATAACGCAACATATATCTTTCCTATGCAGTTCTACTGAGGATGACTCAGCGCTCAATGTGAATCTGCTCAAGTAAAGTATTTACTACATGGAGGGAGAAGACAATATTGAAGGGGATTGTCCAAAAGTGTACAACCCCTTTAAATACCACTGATGTCAGCCAAGGAAACAGAAGTGTTTAGCAAGTACACACAGGAAAGTAAATAAGCTTCTATTTTTAGTTAAATTATATAGGCTGATCTACTGTTCCTTAAATCTGCCTGAAACACCAGTGGGTGCCCACAACCCACACACTGAGAAACTGCGGTGCCCACATGAATTTGCACCATGCCAGAGGAAATTAAACAACACACTCTTAAAATATAACTTAATATTGCACTAAAATAACATTTGAAGCAAGAGACCATTATTAAAATACGTATATATGTGATAGGCCTATTACTATATTCCTTGTACTTCACTATATGATGCTATCTTCAATGTTTTACAAACTGTCCCCTATATTAATGCAATTTATGGGTTCTATTCAGACTGAAAATCATTAACAGCCCCAATTTCACAAGCAGCTGTTTGGTGAATGGGAAGATATTTAGGTAACACTTTTATAAAGAGCCCCATTTTCAGCCTGGCACGGTCTCTTGGCCCATGTCACTATACATTCTCCCTCTTATTAATCCCCGTCTACCCATCCCGTTACCTGGGCATGCTACAGAATCTTTAAGTGCCGGTAAAGTTCCCTCCTGCCAAACCACCAACATGCTACTTGTCAAACTGCATGAGCTCCATTGAAATAGTTCTGTCAGTAACATTAAATCAAGGTTTAATGCAGTGTCCGTGAGCTGCAGCCAGGAATTGTGCGTCCTCTGTCTCTCTCTCTCTCTCTCTGTATTTCCTGTCTCATTCTCGGAGAATGATCAGAAACTGGGCTTGCATAGCAAGTAGACGCCACAAGATCTAACATAACAAAGATAGGTATAAAAGAGTCCGCTGCAACATGAAATTCTAAAGACTTTTTTTAAATTCAGTTTTTAATTTTTATCCTGAAGGTTCATTTCACAAGAAGAAATTATTTGGACAAATCCCAACCCTGAAAGCCAGTGCATGCCTCTACCATCGCCACAACCAAGGTCTCTTCTAGAGTTGGGTAAAACTTTGCCGCTTGGCGAAAACCATCAGTGCACTGCAGAGGGGGCAAGTTTGATTCATCTCTGAATCGCAGTGCAAAATTGAAGTCCAGTATGTATGTGCTATACGGAAAAGCCAACGGAATTTTTGCTACAAACTTTAAAATGAAACTTCGAGGAAACTGGAATTAATACATCACACTGAAAAATGACATTTTCATAACGAAGGAATGTTTATGAAACTTTGTGCTTAGGGAAAGGTGCTGACAACAACCAATCAAATCCTGCCATTTGTTTGCAGTTTTGAAAAAGAAAGCTGACAACTGATTAGCTCATTCGTAAACGTGTCACTATATGCCCAACAATCTCCAGCATTCCATCCTTGCTTCCAGCTGACATTAATATGAGATTGTTGTGAGGACAACAACATAATGGGCCTGAGTCATTAAGACACGTATATTGTATGCAAAATCACTCTACACATACACAGATCCAGGAGATACGGCCGTGAACGCTGCACTGACCGCTGTATATTCAGACGCAACGGACACATACTACAGCCTACGATTTTGGGGAGTGAACGGGGCAAGGAAGGGGCGCGTTTGTCAGTCAATTTACAGTGAAGGTGTGCCAAGCTCGAGAGCACATAGTCACGTCTGAATCAAGCGCTGGCTGTCTCACACTTACTAGTTTTTCTACCGTAGCTCTCGCTCCAGCTACAGGTCTAGTCTAAGTCCTGAGTCCTTGTGATGTCAGTATCGTATGCATGCTATAACATGTGTTTGCAATCAGGAGCAGCTGTAAAAATGTCCGTTATGTACAGTAAACATTAAGGACAATAAAATAAATGTTTTTCCAAGGGAAAAAAAATATATCTAAAAAATAATTTTTAAAAAAATTCTATTTAGAGTCATAAATGACAATATTATTGACAGATAATATTAACTGCTTAATATTGTGTTTTATGTCACTTCTCCTGTGTTTTTATATATCACGTAGGTACTGGACGTACCCTGCAGGGTCTGGTCTAGTACAGTAGAGTAACCCTATAACTGTAGTCATCACCAGCGTATCTTTAGATCCGTTCCTTGTTGACTTGGGGCACGTGCAGAGCTGAGTTACGCGCGGTTTATAACAAACGCACGATGCGCCACTTAATGACTCAGGTCCTATGTGAGTAAAAGAGGCAGCTGTACATCAAATAAAGAAAGGAAAATGTATAACCTACCTCACATTGATAAATGTAGATTATCCTGTTCTAATTATGAGATGTCCTTATGTTTTAATCCTGTAATGACAAAAAAAAGGTAATTAATGTGGACATGATCTAATGTTTATGTCACTCACAATAGACACAAACTACAATTCAGCATAAAAACTTATTACGCTTCCTTTAAAAACAATCTCACGATATACAGCGGAGCCAGTAAGTAACCCTCACATTCAAAATCTACTTTTAGCCGCGATTTCCCCCCCACGGCTGTCTAGCCTGTTATCCTGTCATTATATTCCGTCAGATGCTACAAGGAATTTGTGCATAAGAGGATTGTACGTCTCATATCTAAGAGGTTTACAACAAAAATCCAAACAAGCTAAACTCTACAGAACGGCACGTTGCGAGGTTTAAGCACTAACAGCTTCCAGTACTGGAGCCGTCCACACAAAGACATTAACAGTTCTCCGCAGGTTCTGAGTAATGCAGAACTGGAGCCGGTGGCTGGAAGGGATCCTGACGCACTGTTGATTAACTCCTCAAACTGGCAGATGGAAATCACATCAACCACTATGAATAATTGGCATTTCAACTGCAGAAATGAACCAGTCAATTAAAAACAAAGAGCAACAGGTTTGTCTTTCACGAGCCATTCGGTAAATGTGAATATGTACAAATGGGCACTCGGGAAAAGAGCCGCCTTTAAATCGCAAATTATAATGATATTAAACGGTATTTACGGTCTTAGCATTTATAATGAGTTTGGACAGATTTTCTTCTCTACATTAAATACTTTAATCTCAATTTCTTTATCCTGATTACATGTTTATGGGAAAATCGTCCAGTTGGTTTTCAGCTCTTAACAAATACACAAATAATTTTGCAGAATTCACCAATTGCTGGTTCTGTTTTACAGACTCCTCAATCTATGCAGCGCAATCTAATTTGTAGGTCTACGTGTTACTGCTGAATATTCTAAGGGATATTATTACACCACAAAGTAAGATCTTCTAATCTAATACTGTATCAAAACGGCCGATATATCAGTTGTCTACAAAACATATTGCACATTCTGTTCGAAAGCAATCTGCAAGAAAGTAGCTTGTTAAAAGAGAGCGCAGAACTTAAGCTTAGTTATGACCGTATTAAACTGCAAGCGAATCTCAAGATGCATTTTGATTTGAATCTGGGTGTTAGTCCGCCCTGACTAAATGTTGCTGTATGTAGACACACAGAAGCATCTGTTCACTGAAAGGTCACATCAAAGCACAAAAAAGAAAAATGAGATTATAAAATAAATGACCATCTCTTAACAGTATAATCATTAATACAAATATGGATTTAATATATTTTTTTTACATTAAATACATAAATCAAGATACGTACTCTACATAAAATGCCTTTATACAGTCACTACTACTTGCAAACGCATGTTCTGTGCCATCTACCGGCACACATACGTGTAGTTTGTAATACAGACTGTGTCAGTCATCACTATCAGTTGGCACTTACACCCAGTGGTGGGACCATTTCTCACCAGTTCGCCAGAACCGATACCTAATTTTAAACCGGTGACGACAGGCTGAATGCATCCAATGCGTTGGTGGGGGGAGCAGGCTCCTCGAAAAAACAAAAACGAAAGAAACTCACCTCTACGTGGCATTGGCACCTACTCCTCCCTGTTCCGTCCGCACTGTATGTTGGGAGTGATGTCATCACGTCACGTCCGACATTCAGTGAGGAGCGGCGCAGAGAGGAGTCGGCGGAAAGAAGACACAAGACAGAAGAAAAGAGAAGAAAGAAGCCGATGGAAAAGGTAAGTGAAGGAACGGAGCAAAGGGGAGCAAAGGTAGCTTGGCAGAGTGTGTTTCGAGGGGCAATGGCAGCGTGGCAGAGTGTGCTTCGAAGGGCAATGGCAGCTTGGCAGAGTGTGTTTCGAGGGGCAATGGCAACGTGGCAGTGTGTGTTTCGAGGAGCAATGGCAGTGTGGCAGAGTGTGTTTCGAGGGGCAATGGCAATGTGGCAGTGTGTGTTTCGAGGGGCAATGGCAGCGTGGCAGAGTGTGTTTCGAGGGGCAATGGCAATGTGGCAGTGTGTGTTTCGAGGGGCAATGGCAGTGTGGCAGAGTGTGTTTTGAGGGGCAATGGCAGCGTGGCAGTGTTTCGAGGGGCAAAACACATTTTTGTATACTTAAAATGGTCATTAAGGCAGAGAACTGGCTGTTAATTTATTTGAATCCCACCACTGCTTACACCTGCCCTGCAGTTGGTGCAAATGACACAGATGCACACTTACGAGAAACCCAGGACCTGAATCCGGCACATCTGCTTCGGCGCGCCCGCGGCACCCCTGACTGTACATCTCCTACATTCTTCTGCCCCTTCTGCAATTTCACGCGTAACATAAACTACACAAACTGACTCCCGCCCGAACATTACTAAGGAGCTCTATGACGGTCAAGACTGTTTGTGTAGCTGTTGATGCACCTGCCGTACAGCTTCCTGCACCTGCGTTACTCAAACACCAACACTTATTTCCAATGCAATTCTGTCCGCCTTCATGATTTTGTTTTCATAGATATGTGTAAATTTAGGCTCGTCGCATAAACGAACAGGAGTAGACCCGAATTAAGTGGTTCATAACATACCCAGACGGACAATATATCATAAAGAATTGAATGCGAGTATAGAAATGGATACGTAGTAATACAAACAGACAGACAAAAAGATAAGATCGGTAGAAAGAACATTATTTGTTATTTATTCGTCTGACCCCTCAGACTGCTCAAAGCTGACACCTGATTGGCTATTGTGTTTTGCACTGAGCTTAACAGAGATAAGAATTATTTTAAGACCATTGAATAACAAAATTGACATGTATTTATATTTTATTTCAACCCGAATATTAATATTTATTTGCCTACAGCTTGATTTTATCTTTTGTCATCACATTTATGAATCTGTAAGGTACTTAAGAACCCTCGAGCGCGCAGAGTACAGTCCGGTTATGGGTATTTACTGTATATATCACTGTTGTAGAAGGTGGATACTTGTGTCCGTCATGTGCACACAATAATTATTATAAAGGTCTTTCCCAGACAAAGAGGGGCAGCAGGGAAGTTGGAGGTACCTTACAAAGGGCGATATATCTATATTAATATTGTCCAACTCTACACCCTGATTATCATCACTCAAACGCACATTAACGAGACAGTGGTACTCTCAGCAGTGGAAGTAGCGCTGTTTTGCTTGGCAGAAAGGGAGCCGCAGAGAAGCAGGAGGGGGTGTGGGAAAATAGACACTTATTCTAAAATATAGGTCTGGAAAATCCATGGAATGATAAAATAAAAATAATAATACTTTTAGAAAGCGTGTATTTCCATATTTTCATCAAACACAGAGACAAAAAAGCTTCCATCCAATAGCAGAAAATGGTAGTTTTGTTGTCAGTATTCTTTACAATTTCAATATTCCACATTGGAAGACAAGAATAACGCCAACAAAGCAATATATATATATATATATATATATATATATATATATATATATATATATATATATATATCTATATATACACCCAATTATCCCACTGAACCATTTTCTTGCGCCCGGGTCTATGTGCAGTAACTGAACGCAGCATCATCTCTCACACAGAGAAGACATTGTTGCAGCAATACTTCTCTGATTGACTGGAAAATGGACAGGAGACCCTAATCTTCTCTTTTAAATACACAAAGAATCTATAACCACACAGCCAATTTCATTCATGTAGGGTCAGACAATAAGAGCCACGGGTCGGGGAAGAGATAATCGATGAATCTGATTCTGGTGGTTGGCAAAACGAAAAACGTAGGTTGAGATTGCAGAAACAAACTGCAGGGGACCGGAGTGTTAAATCAAAAGGTGGTTTAATAAGAAAGAGCGCACTCTCCCATCTGCGAGCCTCAGTGTTACAGAATAAGGATGAGGAGCTTGTACAAGACGCTCATAAATAAACCAATGATGTTTTCTTCAAAGAACAGGTTGCTGAAAGTCCTTTAGGAGTGTCATTAGTACAGGGGCTTCAGGGAATGTTTGAAGGACATCGCAGCTGTTGGCCGGCGTTTGTCACAGGGGGGCCCTCTGTGGCCCCTGGATCTCAGGGCCGCTCACCGCTGATGGTCCCCGCAGCCAATGCCTCACCAAGGGTAACCCACAGAAGACGTATGATTGGAAATACGACTGGAGAACAAAGGAGTAGTAGCAGCTGAGTGGAGAAGATGTGGCAGCCGGCCAGTAAGCTGAATTAACAACCTTCTACGCGGCAGCCTTTACACTCAAACAACTACAGGCTGTTACCACTGGAATAAGATCAGATGCAGCCACTTGTATCTCCCAAACCTCAGCCATGGACGAGGAAACTCTGCAGTCCTCTTAGTAAGGGACAGGTGTTTATCACCCACCCAAAAAAACTTGTTTTTAATAAACTGAAATGAGGGCCCTATCTGTGTGGAGCTTGTAGTTCCCACAGTGTTTAAGTGGGTTTCTCCTGGGTCTGGCTCAATCCTAGTAGGTTAATTAGCTAATGACAAAAATGGACCCTAGTCTGTGTGTGGGGTACGGAATTTAGACTGTACGCTCTAAAGGGGCTGCCATCAGAAATTGTGGGGCCCAGTACAAATGAAGCAGGCAGGACTTTCCCTCCCCTCCCCTTATCACTCATCCCAAAATCCCTCCACATTTCCCTCACTTGCTAAAAAATTCCACCACATTGTGACAAGGATCTTTTTTTACATTATTATTTATCTGTACTGTTTTTGGGGGATTTGTTTTGGGAGGAGAGCAAGATTTTTCCCCCTTTCAAATTCTTTTGCACAGGGGAAATAGTTTGATGCATGATCTGACATGATTCTTGTCTTGAGGAAACGCCCAGTGCGCTCCCAACCTATCAGTGACCAGGCGGCCGAAGAATAAAAGTAAAAAGAAGGATAAGGAGGCGGTAGGGCAGGACATGGTGGGTCTTTTAGGCAATGTGAGACCCTTGCACCTGACGGCGGCCCTGCTGATGTGACTGATAACAATACTTTGTACACCGCTGTGCAATACGGTGACGCTATATAAAGAACAATGATAATGACAACAGCCTGCAAACGATTAATTTATAAAATAAATGCAACTCTGTAGATGAGGAATTTGGCAGCCTTGGACGGTACAAGTTAAGGGAAAGTTACAGCTTATGGAAGGAATAATATTAAACTTTACCCCAAAGAACGTGCTGGAGATTTTGTAAATAATAGATGGTAACAATGTGTCTGTTGTGGAACAAAAGTCTTTCCGCTTCCTCTGTCACTTCCACGGTTCCTGATGGCTGTAATATCAGCAGTTTGATTGCTCCAGTTTGTTACCGTGAAAAAAAACAAAACCAACCCACAAGCCCTGTAGATCAAAACATCTGTTTGAGTCTTCAGAAGCAGTTTTGCTTGATAGATAATAGGCTTTTGTTTGGTAGTTAATATACTGTAGTTCCTTATGGGTGCAGTACTGTGCCGGAAGGGATGAATGTGTTCTAATGTGATATATTAGGTAATAGCATCAAGTAACACACTGTTTATATGCATATAATAGACTCTACTCTTGTGTCTGGAGAGAGGTTTAGCAGCTATCAACGCTACACAGAAGCAGAATTGTTTATTGCTCCTGTTGAGGAAAACAACACAGATACTCCCATTGCTGAGAGATAAAGACCGTTGCCAGATTAATAAATACGTCTACAGTTATTCCCATTGTTATCTCCTTCGCAGTTAAATGTAATCACATGAAACATATTTGTGGATCTGAATTATTATTAAGTTCATTGACACAGTTTAAAAAAAAAAATTAGTACAAGAATACAGAGTGCTTTACGAAGAGGCGACAGACACATGGCGGAATCTTATCAGAAGATAGGCATTGTTTGTGACATTTCTATGTAGAGTTTTGGGGGACGTATATAAATAGTCCTTTCTCTGGAGACAAGGAAGATATTTTTCTTTTTATTATTATTTAAAATCCCTTATCCCAATTTATCAAAGAAATAGGTTTGGGGGCAATTGAGCGATAAAGACCCAGAATGCAAGATAAATGCAATGAACTAGTTATAGATATCTCCTACATCACTGCACACGTCTATATCTGTCCCCCTTATTAAGTTGCATATAAACCACACTTAATAGGATACCTGCCCTCTAGTCTAGTGTTTGCTCTGCACCTACAGATTAACAGAACTGCTTCAGTGACCGATTGGGTGTGTTTTCACTACTTGATGGTACGGGTCCCCCTATCTATAAACCAGTAGATGATGGATCTTCCTACTCTCCAGAGGTGCTCAAATGCAGTCCTCAAAGAGATACCAACTGGTCGTTGTCACCGGATGAGGTTACTTCACCACCCGGTCTGTTGGGGAAGACGGATGAAGGGATATTACACAGTTTATCTGGTTGTTTTCTCTAACCGACTGTTATTGACCACCTGCCACCAGACACTCACCAACTCATGAATGCCAGTTGTAGGAGGATTCGGCTGCCATCACCAGGATTCTTCACTGACACCTGGAACTGCTTACTTCTGGGGTAGCTGGTATAGCTGCTGCAGTGCCTCTTTTCTGTGGCTTGGCTGGTACCTCCTGACCGATTACTATGGATCAGGACTGCTGGGTAGCGGGCAGAGCGTTGACACAGACGATGGGTTCAACACAGGACAGCCGAGGAACGGATTAAAGCGTAAGCTCTTATCCGTTGGTCACAGGATACAGCAGGTAATAGGTGTCAGGCAGAATCTTCAAGTAGTGATGGTTTATTGCTCAAGAGTCCTGACAAGGACCATTACACACTGGTTGGAGGTACTAGTGATGATCCAGGAGTACAGATGCTATAATACATTACTTGGTCAAACAGAGCTCTTTGTATACTGTTTCTGACACATATATTGGCAGGGGGTAAACCAGCCCCCTTTCCTAAGTGGCACCACAAAGTCGGAAATGTAACATTCAACGATTAGCATCAGGATGTGATATATTCTCTAAACCTGGATTTAAATGCAATCTAAACTTCACAAAATTTACATCAAACTGTGATTTCCTAAATTACTTGCTGTTTGGTCACTCACAAAAAAGTGGTCACTCACAAATGAAAAGGCCTGATTAGCGTGGGATATCCTTTCCGACAAAACACATTTCCTCCAACATATGTCTAATGAATCAGAAATCAATACATTTCGAATACAAAAATCCGTACATTTGCAATGATATACATCAAGCGCTCTGCGTCAGTAATTGGATTAAATTTATACAATAAGTTATTTATAAGTGATCCCACCACAGTCATGTTTTCAGGACTTTCTAATCGTGTAGAGTTTATCTATTTTCCTGGGTCAGTAAATCCCACCTGTTTCTACAGACAGTTAGTTAGTTGGTTAGTATTATACAAATTTGCTAATATACAAAATGTACTCAAAGCACTGTACAACATTAATAAATGCTATGTGTCTGTTACCCATCCCCTGGTTGTAATCACCCCCCATCTATTTATTCTTTGTGAAGCCCACCGCTCACTTTGGAATCTTATAATAAAAATAAATGAGGGAACATCCATCCATCCCGATATTCTTCGACAACATTCCTATATATCCCAGTACCGCCTAGTAACACCACGTAGGACCACCACGTACAGCCTATCTGCACCGCTATATGGCGCGCACCGATGTCTGGAATTGTGCCCAAGAGATTAAGCAGGAAAAAGCATTGTCCTTTCCTTCTAAGGGAATGACTGCACCCGAACCATGCCAGGGAAATGCCCCACATTACGGAGCCACCAGAACCAGCCTCTGTTAGAAACAAGCTCTCAGTACTGCAGAGTTATCCAGGTTGGCGCCACACGGGCACGTTTCCAGAGAACCTGGTGAATCATATGTGTTCTTTGTATCACAGAACACACACACGTGCACTGTTGGGCGTGATCAGTGGCGGATCCAGGGGGGGGCGATCGCCCCCCCTAGCAGACACTTGCTGCCGACGGCTGCACAGTATGTGCAGGTCCGTCCAGCCGTGACAGGCAGGGACAGTGTGCTGCCCGGCTGCTCTGATTGTGTTTAAAACACAATCAGAGCAGCCGGGCAGCACACTGTCCCTGCCTGTCACGGCTGGATGGACCTGCACATAGTGTGCAGCCATCGGCAGCCTAAGATTTTAGAAAGGGGCGGGGCCTAAATTGCCCACCCTACAGTAGTTTTCTAGATCCGTCCCTGGGCGTGATCAGCAGTTTTTGCACTGAAACCCAACCCTACAGTTAGTTCGCTTATTGCCCTCGACGCCGTTTGAAATTTGCAGTCACTTGACCTGCAGTCACTCGTCTGTTTTCTCTTCCACTGTGAACGAATACACGGATATCACAATCCTTGGGTATCTGGCTTTTGCTGGTGTTGCCGTCCTCCCCCCACTCCTAGAATTCCATGCTGACACCACCTTAGACATCTTTGCTTGTTAAAACATTAGTAGTTTGAGCTGACACCCAACAATCTTTCAGTCAGTGAGGTCTCCTGCTTGCAGCAATCCTCACCATAATTATAGACATCGAGGGCAGCCCAGAATTTTTTTTTTACATGATCCTGACCATTGCTGAGGTATAAGTTGCTTAATTAATGCATCAACCCCACCTCCATGGAATCCCGTGCTTTCAACGTTTGGTAACTTTCACGTACTCTGCGTTTCCATTTCTTGACCACTATCTTTATACTTTCTTCCTACAACTCAAACATGAGATTAAACATGCAACAAACACAACACATACAGAATATATTCGATACTAAAAGGTCAATAGAAGGTATCGGAGAAGCGATCTTTGTATAACCCAGCAGTAGATAAATACTGAAGGACGATTTCAGTGTGATGGATCCACACCACTGGTATATCCATTGTATAAAGACACTGAATGCATTTACCACAAAGCTCAAGGTCATTGTACTAGTAAACCGTTCATCCCTGCAGCAAACCGTGGAGTAATATATTATACGTAAAGCCGAGTGGTAATAAGCCGCGGATAACTGGTGGCCTCCAATTACTAACTGGCAGATTACTTTGCAAAGATGATTAAATGATATTGTTCAAATTGCCTGTGACCTTCACCTTGCGGAGTCGTTGCAGCGCTGCCGGCACAATATCTTATGCTGACATATGTCACCTATCTCCTCTGGAAGAGGTGTCACGTACTAGAGAATCTTTCAAATCTTTACATTGGTTCCGCTTCACAACCGGATCTGCTCTCCCGATAGACTTCCTCTCCGTCCAGATCAGAGCAATCTTTTATCATTCCCGATCACCTCCAGATAAAGATCTTACTCAGTCCACTTCCCTCCTCTTACCCAAATAGAAGCTTTTTCAGAAATTAAATAAGCCCTTGTGTCTTTTCTCCTAAATAGATTGTAAGCTCCTCAGACCAGCAACCTCTCTTTCCTGCTACGTCATGTGCCTGCACATTCACTGATTCTATATGCATTTATTTTAACCCCTTTGTCACCATTTATGACAAGACGGCGCTGATCAGAGGCTGTTTTAGTTCTGTTGTGATGCCAAGAGTAAGTTTACTGCACAGTTAAAAGTCAGGACTGGTAGGAGGATATTGTCTGTGTGGGACTCTCTACAAGTGCAGCTGTAGGAATCCCTGTAAGCTTGAGTCATCCACAGTGGAGGATTCAAAACTATCTGGTGTTGCCCAATTTAGAAAGATTATATCAAGAGATACTGGCACCTAAGAGATGGAGTTACAAGCCACACTGGATAAGAAGGTATGACATCCAGTACAGTGAGACAGAGAACAGATTGTGTGCAGTGGATTAAACAATAAACAATGCTCTACACAGTTCTGCAGCCAGCAGTAAAACATTTATCTGTCGTCTCGCCAGATATTAGATTCATGTGTAGATGACAGGTCCAGATTAAGGAAATAAGCTAAGTGAAAATCTGAGGGTAAATTAGTAAACGAAAATCTGTGGCCATCTGGAACATTTCATTTTCAACATACATAGCGCATATATAGGCGGCTGCCCATGTAACGATTATGGGAACGGTCCAGAGAAAGTTACTCTGGACCCGATTCATAAGTCCTATTGTGTGCCGTATTTTGCATGAACTTGCTGTCAATATGGAGTGCTACGCTCTGTCTCCCATCTTGTTGGTGGTGTGATCTAATGAAGACAGGACGTGGGGCAGCCTCCAGCCGTCCACTTCGCTCAACTGAGCATGCACAGACAGGAAGCTAGGCTCTCAGCAGGTTCTTCCAGTGACAGACGTAATAACTGGAGCTGCATCCTTTTTGTGCTCTGTTACTTACATATAGACATAAAAAGTGACCGGAGGCACAAAAATATATATATAAGCAAAATGTTTTCTGACGTTGCCCACAATATAAGCTTACTACCATCTGCATATATGAATGTACTATAATATAGTTAAGTACATTAACTGCATAGGTTTGTCATACTGCCTGTCTGTTGCAGTCAGTATCAACTAGAGATGGGCGGGTCCGGTTCCCCAAGAACCGAACCCACCCGAACTTTGCCTATCTGAGTACCGAGCTGAGTAGCTCGGTACTCTCTCGCCCGCTCCGAATCCAAATCGAGGCCGAACGTCATTGTGACGTCGTCGGATCTCGGGGCTTAGTTCTCGCGATACTTCAACATTATAAATACACGCCTCCACAGGAATCCATCGCCATTTGACAGAGGGAGAGAGCAGGGTGTAGTCATAGGCTGATTAGAGCAGGGACAGAGAATCCAATATTCTTCTTGCAATTGCTCTAACAAAAATCGCTAGGAGGATAGAGGTTTATTAATATTTGGCACTCCCCAGTGCTTTTGGGGTGTGCCCCATAATTGTGCATAAATATTTCTAGCTGTCAAAAGTCATATCTGTCAGCAGTATCTTACCAAATAATTTTTACCACTACAAGTGCTTTGCGCTCAGAATGGATTCAAAGCAGTCCACATATGATCAGAATGAGCAACCAGGTTCTGTCACCAGTCCTGATGTTAGTGTACCCAGTACGTCATCTGGGCAAGGCGATGTCAAACTACACAGTGTTTCGAAATCAGTCCAAAAAACCAAAACCCCAAAAAAATTTACTGTGTTGAAGCGAAAAAGAAGTGTTACTGAGCAAAAGTTAAGTGCCGATAAAAAAAAAATTGCCAACATGCCATTCTACACACGCAGTGGCAAAGAGAGAATGAGGCCTTCACCTTTGGCTATTAGTGGCAGATCCAAAAATGTTACCGAGCCTACAAGTGGTGCACAACTACTGTTACGCGTCAAAGCCGAGCTGCAAGATAACAGTAAGGCATTAGAGGATAATGTTTGCTCTGAATCAAAAATGACACCAATCCCTGTGGAGAGTCCATTAAACAGTGGGATGTCTAATCGTGAGCATTCTGTTAGTGTACCCATAAAGAAGGGCCCTTTCAGCAGTTCTGCTGATGTGTGCCTGAACAGCCCGAGTGTAACCGGTGATACACCAAGTGAGGATGACACTTTGTCTTTAGAAGAGGATGTGGGGGAGATTTGGGTATCCGACGATGAGGATGCGGTTGATTGTGTAAGTCCTGCAGCAGTGTGGCACCAGTGGGAGCAGTTCTGGCACGTGAGGTTCTGGCACCAATATGCACTTTCCAAACACAAGCAGGGATGACGCAGGTGGCAGACCACAACAGTTTGACATCTGGGCTGGTTTGATTTGTCAAAAAAATGTGTGACCTTGCCCATAACTGCAACCAATCCTACTATTAACATGCAAAGGATGGTGGAGGGCCTATCAGGGATTAAACTGTATTTTTCCTAATTTTCACTAATAATGTTTCGGTGTAATATACACCCAAGGACGAGTGCTCAATTGCTAAGAGTCATTGATGAAGAGGAAGACAAGCAGGCTTG
The DNA here is from genome assembly GCF_038048845.1 of Mixophyes fleayi. NCBI lineage: Eukaryota > Metazoa > Chordata > Amphibia > Anura > Limnodynastidae > Mixophyes > Mixophyes fleayi. The sequence goes on from NC_134409.1 coordinate 4,272,580, forward strand.
TCTGTAGAATTTGCAGGCAAATTGTGCTGCGTTATATAGGTAACACCCAAAGAGAAGAGCTCCATTGCTCCATTGCTAATTGTAATTGCTGAAATAGAAATAATAGGGCTGACAATATTGGTCTAAATCTGCAGTTACATTTTATTGTACCATAGCTCACTGCGAGACAGGAGAGGTAGCAGGGTTTAGTGATAATCTTCCTCAAACAATACCAATTCATCCCACCCATAGAAGTCTGTGTAGTATGATGTAATTGCTGATAATGGCCTTCCAAAGGGAATGACTAGTTGATTTTAGGGCAGAGCTGTCACGATTTTTGGGCAATTCTTTTGCAGCACAGCAAATATCAAAATCTTGAGCGGACTCATCTGCATCACCACTGGGTGTCTTGGGAAAGCAATTTCTTTTACAACAAACAGTTGCCAGAGAAACTGAAAGAGAAGACGTCCCAACAAGATGTTGATAAGTCTGTGATCCTTGCAAAGCAAATTAAGTATTTAATCTACAATTAAAATATAGTTAGCACATTTACTTTGCTTTATTGCACACTATAATTTTCTGTAGCACCTTTTCAAAATGTATTATTAAGGCAATCACTTGACTCAAGCTAACCGTGTCTGCACTTTCTTCACAGGTAACTACTTCGCTGGACTAAGTATATTCCCCTCAAATGCTAGTCTTCTTGCAGCTGCTGTATTCTCCTACATGCTGTTGCAGAAACCACAAATTGACCCTAAATGTTTCTGGACACAAACAGCATCTCCTGCATGTCATTTTTAAAAAGTTCTGTAACACCAAGTTGATAGTGTGTGCAAAACAGAAAATGTGATGGAATTCAACCCCACTGTAATGCTTGACCAATATTGGGGTCGTAACCAGAAATGACATATCCTCAGGAGAGTCCAAGCAGGATTAGCCATCTTTCAATGACATCCCTTAGTTTTTGGAACAGTTTGTCAGCTGTATTCCTCTTACTGAAGCTGCTGATACACAGAGTAGCCTACTTCTCAAAAATGTGACGTACCTGGGTACATGCTGCTGCTGTCCTTGCTGGGGAAGGCGAATGACCAACCCAGTGGGCTTTCACAGTCATATAATCTTTAGTTTGCCCAGTTCCGCTTGTACACATATCTGTGGTTAAGTGTACAGTGGGTAGAATGCCATTTTGTCGCCCAATAATTAAATTTTTAGGAACTTTCCGAGAATTAGCTTTTCTAGTAAAATAGTATAGTGATGACATTTGCTAACATTGACAGAACACCTCAATTAAATGTCTTAAACCAACTGTATTAATAGTGTACATTGGACGCAAATCTAACACTAGCATAGTACCCAGGGCGTCTGATCCGCTTTGCGACTGGGTGACAGGTTTCATTCTTGCTTCCTCTTGCAGAGGATTGTTTAACTGCCAATTGTTGGTTCAGGGGATATTGATTATGAAGGTGTTGGGGGGGAAGATTGCAGGTGCTGGGATGTAGATGAGAGAAGGGAGGTAGATTATGCTGGAATGCTTGTTGTTATTCTTTTTAACCGAAGTTTCTGATTTTCCCAACAGTTTTCCAAGAACTCGCTAAAAATGACGAAACATGGATGAGGATCCCAGATGGTTAAGGTCCCAACCTCTACTGAGTGTGGCTTTAAAAACGCTACAAATGGATAGACAACTCTTGCCAGGATTTGTGTAAAAATAATTCCACACTTATGAGGTGGATTTTTGGTCTTATGCCCAGGCATGACAATGGCCTTTTTGTTATCACTGGCAAGAACTGCAGCAATTTTTCTTTTCAAGTGTATGAAAATCATATTGTGACATAGGTGTTCAAAATTGAATAAAAAATGACTGGAAATTAATGTTACTGAGGTTAATAATAATGTAGCTACAAAATAATATCTAAATTATGTTATTTTAGCACCAATAAATGTAATTTTTTTAACAAATTGCAAAACGAAACCAAACAAAACCAAAACACGCAAGGGCGGTTTTGCAAAACCAAAACCAAAACACGACGGTAATCCAGATCCAAAACCAAAACCAAAACACAGGGGTCAGTGACCATCTCTAGTATCAACTGTGAGCAACTGTATATATTTATATATCATATGTTACAATAAGTTCTGAAATAAAATCAACAAATTGGTTAAGTCTAAAAGTTTCTTGTGGTTTAACATCTACCACCAGCACCCCTCACACCTATTACATATAACAGCACAAGTGACCTGATAATAGGTGTCCTGCCAATAATTGAGACTTGAGAGGCGGAAAGTGGGTGGGAAGGGCAGGATGCACGTAGGCAATGTACACTAAGGGCGTGCTGAGGTCAAGCTCACGAACATTCATCCAATGGACGCTCTGGGCATCTATTGCATATTTTTTAGCTGTATCATTTGCACCAACTACAGGGCAGGTGTCAGTGCAGACAACGCTTTCTGATGGGACTTTATATTGCACATATCCATGCGTGGGTCCACAGCGTACTTAGGTGTGCCCGTACAGGGTGCCCGTATGTGCAAGTTAAGTCCGATTTCTTTTTAAGGCAATTTGTGTTCAAAGATGAATCAGGCCCCCTGTGTCCATGTATGCAGGACTGCGGGATCAGATACTATAAACACTTTAGGACAACTCCCCTTTATCACATCCAGCTTACACACTTTCACATAAAATACAGCTCATAATATTAATCATGAGAATGAGCAGACAAAATACTAGAAAACATGTTATTTTTCATTACATGTATTTATTATTGTTCATTTATATAGAACCAATCGTATTACACAGCGCTGAACAGAGGACACGCAGTCATTTACATCACCCTATTGAAGGAAACCGGATCACCATCGGAAACCCAGACAGCTACGGGGAGATCTCTGCAGCCTACAAGGAAGTGTAATAGTCAAGTGCTTTGTGGTGAGAAGACAACTCTGTGGCCCCATCCATGATCACTAGTGAACACTCAATCTGTGCCCATAACTCTGAGTGCTTCCCTCTATAAAAGGGACTTATTCCCCCTATGGGTCCCATTATTGTCTGACTTGTACATGAGGATTTCTGAATTTGAATTGTGCAATAGAAGGGAAACCACAATAGGAGGGGAAGAAAGGAAGGATCTGCATTCGTCCTTCTAGAGAAGATAAACAAAAACACACATTGTAATTCCCTGGCAGCTGGGATTCAAGGTAAGAGATAGTGACTCACTTCTAGTATTGCAGATTGGACTCATCTTCCCCACGCTACATCGTGACAAAGCTACAACGTTGTGGGTTTATGTGTATTTCTAATTCACGTACATCAAGCTCATCAAGAGGAACCCAGGACTGGATAGAAGGAGACAACCGAGTCACAGAGACACGGGTCCTTGACACAATGAGATGGGGAACGTATATCACAGATTATATTAATTTGTATGGCTCAGTTAGTAGAGCAGAAAGAGCCCAGGGCCCTAGCAAGGACCCTCCCTTACATAAAAGACCAGGCGTAAAGTGAGATGACTCGGAACAACAGAGGCACAGTGCGCCCACGTTTACCATTGTGAGATACATTAGGGAATTTGACTTGTTATGGTTTTAAATTGAGCTGGAAATATTGACGAGATGCCCACAGCTATAGTCACAGATGCTGCGATTCCTTTCACTCTGCACCTAGTACAAAGGGCATTCTGCCATCTATTGAAATGGGGTCGGCCCGGATGTTTAGGGCAGTGCAGGAACACGCTGCTCAGCTGCTATGTAAGTGGTATATAGTGGGTCTCCTTTCAGAGTCCTCATTGAGCAATCTTGAAAAACAAGACCTCACGGAGCCGGGGCTGTATTCCAATCACTGTCAGTTTGTATGTTATGTTATGTTAGTGTGTTTGTGCGGCAGACTGTAAGCTCCACTGGGGCAGAGACTGATGTGAATGACTAAACATTGTCTGTACAACGCTGCAAAGTATGTTAGCACTCCATAAAGGTTAATAAAAATAAAGGGATTGTTTTCATGAGTCCGGTTATCAAAAGTTAAAACTAAAATAACATTTAATATATAAATAGCCACAATTATTAATATATATATATATATATATATATATATATATATATATATATATATATATATATATATATATATATATATATATATCCTATCAACAGATTACACAGCTCTTTACAAGTAGAGAAATGTATTCAGACCCTGCACTAGTGAAGCTTACAATCTACATCCCCTACAACGCCCACACCGACACACACCAGAGGCAATTTAGACCAAAGCCATTTAGCCTAATTACAGGTCTTTGAGCCATGGAATACGCCCAGAGGAAATCTATGCAAAGATACTAACTCCAAGCACCCTGGTCAGAACCAGGCACCCAGCGTTGGTTCAACAATACTAACCACTGCTCCACCTTGTCAACTATCTCTAACTCATTCACTATTGTTGGTCGAAGTTTTTTTTGTTTTTTTTTTAAAGGTTAGCTTTCTGGGGTTAAATGTTCAAAACAAAAACAAGGATCCTATGGGCCTATACTAAAATATTGTATTTTTTCACTTACCTGACCAGAAGCGTCCGCTATTTTTGGGGAGCCAACCGTAGTGCGTTTGCCTTATACTGTTCAAATCCAATTACAACAGCAAATGACGCGACCGAGGATGGCGTCTGCAGATAGAGGACTTGCTATGGCAGACCTTAGTGGCAGGATCGTCAATATATACATTGTGCCAAAGGGTGTGTATAGAAAAGCTTAATGTTAGTATACAAGTTATATTTGCCAAATACACCTTAGAGGTAGAGTTTTCCTTTAAAGTCTGTCCACTGCCGACCCAAAGTAACAGTCATTTACGAAACCGCAGTGAGTCTAATTCTGCGCGGCTGCACTAGACGTGCATTAAAGTTATCTGGTCAAAATATTCACCAGAACGCGGCCTATCAATTCAGTAGGCACCAGTGACATCGCTGAGCACGATGTACCTTGTAACGTCACTGGAGTCCAGTAAAATAAGCACAGTTTTTAAATGTCCGCAGCAACTGAGGTTAGGCAACAGGCAAACAAGAACGGTGCGCTTGACCATTTGGCCACTGGGTGGCACTGTTCTATTGGAGACCACGGTGCCGATTTATCAATGGGTGAAAATAGCGATCGCTAGCGACAAAGGGCAGCGTTAGGGTTTTTTCCTCAGCTCACCCAAAGCATGAAAGGGTTAACAGTGCCAACACCAGCGGTAACTCTCGCCACTGGTATAATGAGGAGGCCTACTTAACAAGTATCTGCAGTAATTAGACGGTGATTGATATCTTTGAATGATTAATACGGAAAGTTTGTTTTAGATGCCTTAATCATTTGTATGGGTTTTTATTTTTATTTTAGACATATAAATTACACAATCGGTGCACATTAAATTAATCCCGGGGTCCAGCCTCTGCGCGGCACTCGGTACGACGTCGCTAGTTGCAGCCGTTTTTTTCACCAAGTATCGCCTGCGCGGAGTGGGTGTCCACTTACACGGCGGACAGCCAATTTCTACAACTGTTCCTCTCGATAGACACAGATGCTAAACAAGCTAAAGCTGCCAAACCGCTCTGACAGGGATCCCGGAGATTTAACCCATTCACTCCTGAGTGGATGGAACGGCTTCTACATCTGAGCTCCTATTTCTTCTAACAACTGGGAGGTGCCACGGACCCCCCCGTACCAAGTAGAAAAAAAAAACCTTGACGAAACAAGACTTAATTGAATCCGTGTAATTGCAGGTGACTCCCCAGCCTGAGAGAAACCTCAGTCTTCTCTTTCTCTTCTTATTCTGACTAATCCCCCTTCGAACAATGACTTACACACAGAGATACATCCTCTCCCTTCCATTCTTCCTCACTTCTGCATAAAGCAGCCAGGTCTGATCAACTATATCTTGAAAAGCGATTCTTTTTTATTATTAGGGGTGAGATGAGTTAAGGCGAGGTATTAAAAACCCTCACAATGAGAATTTGCATGTTCTTTCTCTGTGTTGCTGGATGAGCTGCGATTCTCGCCGCTGAATCTTAACGAGAGACTCATAGCGGTGATGGGGGGGGGTGGATTCTGGACAGCGTTAGACATAATGGAAGGCGGAGGCCACGTGGGCGCTGAGATTTTCTTGTGCAAATCCATTAGAGGAGGGAGTTTTTTTTAAATGAAGAACTTTTTGCTCACTCCTCCTACAGTAATAACTCGATGACTGTTTAACAAAGGCAACAAATGGGGACATGTTCTGTAAATGGAATTTTAATTTTACTGCTAAATCTTACTGGAAATCATGGCATGAAATGAGTTTATATCATTTTAACCTAATATGACCCAGGCTTAATCTAGTTAGGGAAGTTACCAGTATAGACAGACGCCCACAGAGGGGAAGCGCAGTTGTCTCAGGATCATCCTGGCTACTGGATTTGTTTTACATGTGTCATGGCATGATGAAGTTAAACCATTTACTTATAGACAGCAGTTTTTATTATTGAAAAACTGGAACTGTATTTTCAAATCACCCTAGTGCCAAAAAAAGTAGAAAAACAAAAATTTGAAAATCCGAAATGTGCACTGGGGTGCAGAAACTTCAGGCCCTCCTCTAAAGAGTAAGGTTTCCCTCTGTTAGAGATGTTCACTGACCTCTGTGTTTTGGCAAAACCGCCCTCGCATGTTTTGGTTTTTCAACCCTATTTATTTTTTCTAAAATCCCTATTTTGTTTTGCTAAAATCACATAATTTGGCTCCTTTTTTGTTCCTACATTATTATTAAACTCAATAACATTAATTTCCAGTAATTTCCAGTCAATTTTTGTCAAGAACACTGCTACCCCTCCTGTTTCTGTAAGAGCAATGGCACTGAGCAATGGCACTGGAGACTGGAGAGTAACAAGAACACTGCTACCCCTCCTGTTTCTGTATGAGCAATGGCACTGAGCAATGGCACTGGAGACTGGAGAGTAACAAGAACACTGCTACCCCTCCTGTTTCTGTATGAGCAATGGCACTGAGCAATGCCACTGGAGACTGGGGAGTGACAAGAACACTGCTACCCCTCTTTCTGTGTGAGCAATGTCACTGGAGTTTGACAAGAACACTGTTACCCTTGTTTCTGTGTGAGCAATGGCACTGAGCAATGTCACTGGAGACTGGAGAGTGACAAAAACACTGCTACCCCTGTTTCTGTCTGAGCAATGGCACTGAGCAATGGCACTGGAGAGTGACAAGAACACTGCTACCCCTGTTCTGTGCAATGGTGCTGGATCTCCTGGGGAGGGAGGTACTTATGGAATCCAAAACCCGCGAGATCCGACAATGTAACAATGACATTTTGCCTCGATTCAGATCCGAGGGTGTGTGAAAGTAACCAGCCGGCTCGCGAGCCTACTCAGATCCCCCAAGTTCGGGTGAACTCGGTTTTCAAAAAACCGAGCCCGAGCATCTCTACCCTCTGTCCCCGACCCCATAGAACCATAAGGTTCCTTAATGGGGCAACGGTCTTCAGAACCCCCTTTGCCACAAGACTAGGGGGAAGTTCCTTTAGTCCTGGGTCATGCCGAAATATTTTGCAGAGCAACTGAATCTTCTGTCCCCACTAAAAGGAGGGGACATCAGAAGGTTCGGGGAGGTAGGGGGCATTCATGACTAACCCCCCTAGATCTTGGGGATCTGCGGCCCATAAGGTCAGGTCGTCACACTAAGAGCACTTTTGTCGCAGGCTATCTTACTGGCGGCATTTTATCCAGAGGATCAAGGTAGTCTGTCCATTTTGAGAGGGCTTCACCATACCCTCTCCTAGGACAAAACTACACTTGATCTTAGCCCAAATGCAGAGAATGGATGGAAATCTGTCAGATAATCACTAACTTCATGGCCAGTAACAGGGATTCATAAAGTATGGTGAGGGAGGCTTAACTCTTCAACGTCAGGTCATTTCCAGAGTAGATGATAAAACCGTGCTCCTAAACTATAAAATTTCCTCTCCAAAATGCGAAGCTGGGGCATATAGGACCTATAAACAATATATAATTGCGTTAATCTATCTCTTGAACAAGGAGAAACCAGGAAACAACCAGGAAAGAATCAGGACGTCTCGCCAGTTCGATCTTCAATAAGATCAATACCACTTATCCAGGTTGCTGTACTGAGCTAGTACCCTCCATTACCTTGCACTGTAATACGAGGTGGTAAGAATGACCAAGTAACCTAGCACCGGACATTCCCAAATCTAAAGTCATGTACCAGGAATCTTATGGAGAGCCTCCCTATGTAGTGGGATTTTTTAAAACAGCTATATTTAATCTTATGAACAATCTTTTGAGGTAAGCATGACGGTGGCTGGTGGATTAGTTTGGGTAATAATGCCCTTTAACTAAAACAATAGCAGTTTAGACCATGGGGACAGATTTACTAAAACTTTCAAAAAAGAAAAAGTGGAAGCTATCATTTCCTAGTACATTGTATAAAATGATGACTAGAATCTGATTGGTTGTTATGGCAACACCTCCACGGTTTCTTTTTAGATGTTTTCGTAAATCTACCCCAAAAGTTACTTTTCTTTCAGATAAATTTAAATAATGAATAAATATTTTCTATCATAAACGCACAGGATTTCCTGGTAACTCCAATTCCTAGATATGTAAATCTTTCCATCCATTGTAACAAACATGTGTTCCATATAGTACATGGTGGGTTCACATCAATGGGAAAAAAATGCTGATTCGTCCCAATTACACAAACTTCAAAAAACTGTCCGTCCTCTTTTATAACTTCCAGTGCTCTCTGGAGAGATTAGGGGCAAATCCTGCACAGATTGGGCTTTCAGCAATTCAGCTCCGTTGGGTCGATGTGCTTGGGAAATTGTTGTAAAGAAAAATATCATTCACCTGCTGCCCAATGCTGGAATCCGAGCCCGGGCTGGACGCTAAATCACCAGTCTAACGGCTGATCATAGTCTCATAACTGCACTTCACCCCGACTGGCACCCCTCAAACAGCTGGTACTTTCAAGGTGACAGCAGATGGATAAGCTGTCTTAAGATATCAAAATTATATAAAGTGATATTGGTACAGCTGGTCAATCAGGATCATCTATCGACCTATACTCAGGATCAATGGGTCCAGCAGACGAACAAAGAAGACGATGGCAAAGACAGTCAAGGACAATGGGTCCAGCAGACGAACAAAGAAGACAATGGCAAAGACAGTCAAGGACAATAGGTCCAGCAGACGAACAAAGAAGACAACGGCAAAGACAGTCAAGGACAATGGGTCCAGCAGACGAACAAAGAAGACGATGGCAAAGACAGTCAAGGACAATGGGTCCAGCAGACGAACAAAGAAGACAACGTCAAAGACAGTCAAGGACAATGGGTCCAGCAGACGAACAAAGAAGACAACGTCAAAGACAGTCAAGGACAATGGGTCCAGCAGATGAACAAAGAAGACAACGTCAAAGACAGTCAAGGACAATGGTTCCAGCAGACGAACAAAGAAGACAACGGCAAAGACAGTCAAGGACAATGGGTCCAGCAGACGAACAAAGAAGACAACGGCAAAGACAGTCAAGGACAATGGGTCCAGCAGACGAACAAAGAAGACAACGGCAAAGACAGTCAAGGACAATGGGTCCAGCAGACGAACAAAAAAGACAACGGCAATGACAGTCAAGGACAATGGGTCCAGCAGACGAACAAAGAAGACAACGGCAATGACAGTCAAGGACAATGGTTCCAGCAGATGAACAAAGAAGACAACGGCAAAGACAGTCAAGGACAATGGGTCCAGCAGATGAACAAAGAAGACAACGGCAATGACAGTCAAGGACAATGGGTCCAGCAGACGAACAAAGAAGACAACGGCAATGACAGTCAAGGACAATGGTTCCAGCAGATGAACAAAGAAGACAACGGCAAAGACAGTCAAGGACAATGGGTCCAGCAGATGAACAAAGAAGACAACGGCAATGACAGTCAAGGACAATGGGTCCAGCAGACGAACAAAGAAGACAACGGCAATGACAGTCAAGGACAATGGTTCCAGCAGATGAACAAAGAAGACAACGGCAATGACAGTCAAGGACAATGGGTCCAGCAGACGAACAAAGAAGACAACGGCAATGACAGTCAAGGACAATGGTTCCAGCAGATGAACAAAGAAGACAACGGCAAAGACAGTCAGGACAATGGGTCCAGCAGAAAAACAGAGATGGCGGCCCAGTAGATCCTGGTAACTACCTTGTTTTTTGTGTGACATTCCTTAGCACAACCTTTTTCTTATAATCATCATTATTATTGTTTATTTATAAGGTGCCACAAAGATCCGTAGGACGGGGAATAGAATAAAACAGCAACGACTAACATATTTGGTGGAGAACATTTGGAGATCTTCCATGGTGCTCAGCAAAACAGCAACGAATTGTTGTGAGACGGGTTTTCAAAGATCACTTTAAAAAGTCTAGAGGAGAGTCTGACCAGATACGGTAGGGAGTTCTGTAGGTAGAATTATATTTATATAGTGTGGAAGAGTATATTCAGTTATGAAATCTGCTTTCAGGATGGAGAGAGAGAAAAATCTTTGACACAATCAATAGGACTAGCAAATCCTTGTAACGCGTAGGAGTCAACACATAGACAATGTCAGGTCTAAGAATACTGTACTGTATAGTGCAAACCAGATAAAACCACAATAAATATGATCAATGGTAAATGACAAAATGATTATTGCTTACAAGTGAACTGACCTCCGCAGTCCTTCTGTTTAGTTATTAGTCTGCTACACGAAGATCTTCTTAGGAAAAGCTCTGATATTTCTGCAGGTAACAGCCCTGCACTATAATTAGGAAAAAAAAACAGCTTAATGTACTAAATGTTATTCTTTCTGTGTCATAAAGAGCGCCAATTGGCGGCTCTAGTTTGTATTAGCGAGCATTTAATGTTGCATTAAGCTACTGATTGTTGCCTTGTAAATCAAATGCAGCCTAGAAGGGACAGCAAACTATTGTGCCCCCTTATTTAAAATAATTATTTCTAAATAAAGGATAATTCCTAGTTAAGGAAGTTTCATTTTAAAAACAAGGGTGATAGATAGTAGCTTTACGGATCTGATCACCGTCCCATGTGTGGGGCATAAAGTCAATGGAAAAAAACAACAGCACAGTGCAATATAATGCAACTAAAACATATTTGGACACAGACATTTTGTACCTCCTACGACTTGGGGGGGGGGGGGGGGGCAGAGGGGCAACCATTAGCAGTGCAATGCGGGGGGCATGTATTTGGAGCCGTGAATGTGAAGGGAGCCCTCCATTGTTTCATAGTGGGCACTGTTTGCCTTTTATTTATTATTTTTTCAATCAGTCTTTGTCTATAATGTGGGGTTACAAACAGGATCTACCACCAGGTTGGCCCCTGCACCATGCCAGCTATTGCAACAGGTTTTTCTTTTGGCCAGGGTTGTGCAGACGCCTGCATGGACAGCGACTCCAGAGTCATGTGTTGTATCGGGAGAACAGAAGGAGAACGGGGAGCAGAGGTAAGACAGGGCGGAGGGGGGAAGTCTGAAGAGTCAACATAGCAGGGGTCGAAAAGAGAGTACACCAGGGAGATTATGGCTTCTGTTAAGAGCTCAGAGAAAAAAAATTGCTCAGTGACAGCAGAGAACTGGGAGGAAAAGTTACAAAGTGAAAGAGAACAGAAATAGGGTAGAAAGAGATAAAAAAGGGGGGGGGGGGTTTGGGGTAAAACAGAGGAAACGGGGGGTAAAAAGAAGAAGCTGAAAAAAGTTACTAGTCTTGTAGAAGAATCACCGTTGATCTGATTTTGGGGGCCCCAGTACTTTCCATGCTGGGGCCCCTTCTGTCCATCACTGTTATGGCTGCAGAAGAAACCATAACAATAGTCATCTAGTTTGCCCAATGTAATGAATACAACTGACTACACACTGAGTACTGTGAACACTTATTGCCTTCCATTGAAATGTCACAGTATTTCAGGGGCCACACAGGTTGTCCTTGATCCTACTTGGGGGCCACACTTTACCTTGTGCAGAGCAACGTAATCACATGCTGAATTGATTTCAGAGGCATGAAGTAATGACACGGTATGAACAGTGATAACATACAAAGCTGGTAAGAAGACAGCACAGTCCAAACTATACGGTGGATTCCAAACTTTTTCAGTTCAAGGCACCCCTAAGCCAAAATAATTACCAAGTAGTCCCCCGCCTTGCTTACCACTGGCCCTGGCCGAGGCACCCTTGTGAGATCACTGAGGCACCCCAGGGAGCCTAGGTGCACAGTTTGGGAACCGCTGCTATACGGGGTACACAGAAGGACCAAAGAGGAGAAATGACCGTGGACAGGAGGTCTGTGTGCACTGACCACCATGTGGATCTATACCTACAATCTATATACCACCAGACCCAATCTGGCCTTACAGCCAGGGTGATATGTAAGTGTAAGTGTATGAACGTGTTTGCGGTAAGCGGGATACAGAGGGAGAGCTGTATAACATCTCTACACGCAGGAGAGAGGCCTCCGTTCCTAGAGGAAGAGACACGTGTGACTCTCAGCCAGGTACATCAGGATTTATGTATTCTCATAAGGCCACCCATGCACAAAGCAGCAGATGTAGGAGCAGGGTCATTTACTCCATCAGCTCGTACCGCGCCAGCGTGATTTTATGGAGATTCCATCTTTATTTCCAAAGCTGTTCTTGTGTGTAACAGGATGCGCTGACAAATGAGAGATGACAGAATATGCAGAGAGAGACTAAATCTGCACAAGCAGCGGCGGTTAACTCCTTCATGGCCGTACGTGAGCAGGGTTAACACCTTCACAGCCATACGTGAGCAGAATTAACTCCTTCACGGCCATACGTGAGCATTGTTAACTCCTTCACGGCCATACGTGAGCAGGGTTAACTCCTTCACGACCATACGTGAGCATTGCTAACTCCTTCACGGCCATACGTGAGCATTGTTAACTTCTTCACGGCCATACGTGAGCATTGCTAACTTCACGGCCATACGTGAGCATTGTTAACTCCTTCACGGCCATACATGGGCAGGGTTAACTCCTTCACGGCCATACGTGAGCAGGGTTAACTCCTTCACGGCCATACATGAGCAGGGTTAACTTCTTCACGGCCATACGTGAGCATTGCTAACTTCACGGCCATACGTGAGCATTGTTAACTCCTTCACGGCCATACATGAGCAGGGTTAACTCCTTCACGGCCATACATGAGCAGGGTTAACTCCTTCATGGCCATAAGTATCCAGGGTTAACTCTTTCCCAACCACAAGAAGCCACAGTTAAATACACATATCCCAGTTAGTTAAAAACAATAAGATTAGTTGATTGAGAACTCATCTACCATATCTCTTCCCACTAAGAACCTGTCATCGAGAGCTTTGGCTAAATTGATCCCGTATGTGAATCTGTCCCTGTGGATAGCGAATGGCATGGTAGTCCTAGGATCATTATTTGATGACCAGGGGTTGATGTCTTTCACGCAATTCCAACACCAATTTCATATACCTGCGAGAGATTTTTACAAATATCTACAAATCAGACATTGGATATCTTCCCTCTCGAGATATAATCTGACCCTACAGGCCCTCCCAGCCCCACTCCTCTCGAAACTTACGAAAGGAAATAATAGAGCTGGGATCACCTTTTGGTACGGAGTCACCTCCCCGGAGCCAATAGCCAAGAGTTCTAATCAACTCCAGTGGGAATCAGATCTCCAGATAGCCCTCACAGAGGACCAGTGGCAGGCAGTCTATGTAAATGCTTTTCGCATGTCCAAATGTTTAAACCACACTGAAATGTTCATCAAGCTAGTTAATAGACTTTACCTGATCCCCTCTAGAATTCATAAAATGTGGCCCTCCCAGTCTAAGCTGTGCTGGAGACAATGCTCGTTGGTTGGGGATTTGCTTCATATCTTTTGGACATGCCCAGTTTTGTGCTCTTTCTGGGCTCAGTTATTTGACCTAGCTAAGAGAGTGACCAGGTTAGATCTTCCTCAGACCCCCGAGATTGCTCTTCTCCAGGTATATCCGCCTCATGTCCCGAGACAGACCTGTTATGTGTTTACTCATATACTTATTGACGCCAGAGCCGCCATAGCCCAGGCATGGAGAGCACCGCTTCCCCCCTCTCTGTCAAAGGTAATAACCAAAGTCCAGTATGCGTTCGAAATGGAAACACTAGATGTCCCTTATTCAATGAGACCATCTTCCCCATTGATGAAATGGTTTGAATGGCATGTCTACGTGACCGACGGGGTGGGGCTCCAGTAAATAATCCTCCTTCCCCCCCCCTGCTAATGGTGGTTCTTTGTCAATAGTTGCGCCCTGTTGAGTGTTTAAGTTTGGTTTTCCAAGACCTAGACCAGGTCTGGTGAGTTAGTTTAAAGTTCCACAGTAAACTGAATACTATATATTGCATACTGTCTGTAACTTGCAAATGCTATATTGGTGTGTTTGAACTCCACCCCCCCCCCCCCCTTTTTCTTCTTTCTGTACCCCCCATTTACTTAAAAAATCTCAATAAAAACGACTGATGATAAAAAAAACAATAAGATTAAGCAAACATATTTTTCACCACATCAGATAGAAGTGTCAGGAGAGCATATAGAACAGTGATGGACAACAGGCAGCTCTAGGATCACATCCAGCCCTCAGAACCTTCACCTGTGGCCCCTCAGAGCCTTCACCTGTGGCCCCCGGCTCCTTCCAGCTTTATTGTCAGATGTGTTAGTTATAACCTGTAACATTGTGTAAAATGCCTGCAGATATGTTGTTACAGATCGGTGCCTCTATTTTTCATTAAATACATTGTTCCATATTATTACTGAGATTAAGGGTAATGTCCTTCTGAAGGTTAGAGGCCCCCGGAGTGTATCAGGTAGCCCGTCACTGATATAGAAGCTCCTGAATGAAAGCCATCTGTAAACAGAAGCCTATTTAGCTTCCTCGTGCTCATTGCAGTAACATTCTCCTTGTGCATTATGTTAGCAAAGTGCTTGTGTCAATTACAAACATTACAAGACAAAGTATAACTGATAATAACTGTGACCTTCGGGATATTATTTTTTTCGAGTTAAATAAATCACAATAACTTTGATGAAAGTTCAGCTGTTATGAACGCAGAGAGGAGAAGACAAGAGAGAGGTGCACGTAACATGACAAAGACACAGTATTGCACACGCCACATGAACGGGAAGACAACCCTCCAGCACATATTACCCTTCTCTTAACTATCACATCTGTTAATTCCATCCTTGGAATGTTGCACACGTCTATCCAGCAGGGATTCACTGAGAAAGAAGCTAAATGCAGAGAGAGCCCAAGGCAGGAGGCATCTCTGGACCTCTGTGAGCCGGCTCCTCATTATCTCCAACTCAATCCTCCCTCCGTGTCCACAGAGAAAGCGAGATCTATCCGTGAGGCTGCCCTTAACCCCTCACCTACACTGACGCTTCTCCTCTCGCACCCAGAGAGGGTTAAAGGATCCTAATTAGGAAGAAACTTGTGTCTCTTTGCCCAGGGGCCACGGCTTGGTCCCCACGGACTTCTGACAAGCCGAGACCTGGGGGATTTTGTAACTTACAGGTAATTAGAGGATGTTCTTCTTTCCTATTTACTACCCTGCAAACCAGGTCTGTCAGCAGCCCTCCAGGAACACCAGCTTTCTGGATCTGCAATAGTGACACATGACGGCAATACTACAGATTAATGAAATTCATGGTACAAATCCAGAATATATTGTATAATGGATGTGTCTCCTGTAGATGCTAAGAAATTATTTGTTATCCATTTGTGCACAAATATTAAAATAAGATTCTGCAAAGTAGCGGACAGATTTTAAATGACAAACAGGGCCCACAACATGAAATCGCTTCACTGTAGTGCGCTACGATTCAAAAGCAGAGTTACTACACCAGAGGCAGCCATTGTGTGGGGCGGAGCTAATGTTCCTTAGAATGTATTCTACGAATCAGTGACTCATGAATATTAATGAGATATTGCCTCAGCGAAGTCATAGTTTCGGGAAAAATTGTTTTTTTTAACAGTACATCTGAGAATACACTGATCCATATAAACCCTGTCTCAGATAATGTCTGTCTGACAACCGCTACCTGCTAAACCCCAAATCTAACCTAATCCTGAAGCCTTTGGGCCTGAGTCATTAAGGAAAGTAAGGCAAAAAATTGCATAAGTTTTCTCCTGGACAAAACCATGTTACAATACAAGGGGTGCAAATTAGTTTATTATTTTGCACATAAGGGAAATACTGACTGTTTTTTTCATGTAACACACAAATACTTGATAGCTTTATTTTTACACTGAAATGTAAAAATTGATCTAGGACATGTCCTACCCCAACTATAAATCTGTCCCCACATTTCAAATTCACCTCCCCCTCCAATGCAGCATAGTTTTGCCCAGGTGCAAAGTTACTCATTTTTTTCTTTACTTTCCTTAAAGAATCCGACCTTTTATGTGGCCGAAGATAGCAATTTTTAGGTCAATTTTGTGATGCACAAGTAACGGTGAAAACTTATTTCTTAGTCTACTCAAGTAAAGTGGGTGGAGGGGACGATTTCTATTCAGTTCTTTGAAAGACCAAATGGAATTCAATCGTTCTGTTAGTCAGGAAACGAGGATCGATTTTAAAGTAAGAAAACTCACGGGGGAAGGGCTTCGACAATGCCTCTACCACAAGCCTGGCCGACCTGTTGCTCTCCAGGTGTTGTGAAACTACAAGCCCCAGCATGCTTTGCCAGTAGACAGCCAGCCGATAGCTGGAAGGGCATGCTGGGACTTGTAGTCTCACCACACTTGGAGAGCCAAATCTTCCGTTCACACCTCGCCTCTGCAGTACCCAGGTGGGAGGCGTGACTAGCAGGGAAGTATAATGTATTTATAAAATAGGACTAGCGGCCCTTTCAGAGAGTGAATGAATAAAGAAATGGCAGGAAGGTTGCGTCGTTGAGTCATTGCGTCATTGCACAGTGACCCGCGATTGATCACAGCATAAGAGTCTGCGTCCTGACTTGGCTTGAAGTCAATGAGCCTTAGCCCACGATACAATGTATCACCACACGACTGACATACATTAAGAATCTCCTTCTGTCCTGCATCTCTCACAATCAGCCACGTCTAAATCCACCACAATGAAAGTCTTTTCTTTTTGTTTGTTTTCTTAAGTTGGTTGAATTCTGTGTCGTGTGGCAGATTTTAAAGAGCTGAATGAAAAATCCAAGTGATACGGTCCAAGGACAGCTTGAAACGTGTTGTATCTCTCCACACTAGTGCATTGAGCGTCATCTGTGCTCTAGCGGCCCTTACCATCAAAGAGCAGGATGAAAGCACCATACCCCAGTCATGTAGACACTTCCTCCATTGCTGCTATGACCTACTGCTCGCAGAGCACATTTACTTTGACCCCAGAGGCCGGGGAATAAAGAGCTTTCTGTAATGGTCCAAGAAGGACATAGAAAAGAAATGTAGGTGTCAGGATTCACCGGCAACATCGCACTGTGGATATTACAGTGACAGATACACATATAGGGATCTGAGAGATGCAACCGCTTCAGAGCAGCGGCAGTGATGTCACTTACCCACCGGCCCTCTGACCTCGCTGAAAGTCTGCAACTTTTGAAGTGAAATGATAAATAAAATACAAGCAGCTCCCTGACAAATATGCACCTGCAACATTTGTGCACAAAACCTTCATTTAGAAACGGTTCCTCTCTTAATTCTATCGCTGCAAGAAAAAATATTGTTTTTCCGCAATCCTGTAAAGTTGGATTTTTCGTCTGTTCCTGATTTTATTTATGACCTAGAAAACTTCAGTCCTATTCTCACCAAATTTCTCCTAACAAGTCAACATGCTAAGTTTTATTTCTGCGTAAAACCTCAGTACATTCTGCGGTAAACAGACAGACATGGCGACGAAAGGAATTAATGACCCTGGGCCACCGTGCGTCGTACAAGCAGCAAACAGACAGTTATCACATTTTGTGATCAACACTTGTAAAGTGCATGTGAAAAATACAATGGGAACGGATTCTTATTAGCTGTTCGTTTTAGCCAGCGCTGAGGATATCACAATCCACAGTTCCGGAGAAACATCACGACACCTCGCCTCTAATTGAATTTTAAGAATAATTTAAACAAAAAGTCATCAAAAGTAGAGGGTAAAGGTTTCACTTTTTCCCCGAACTGTTTCTATATAAAATATTCAAAGTGTTTATAATTTCTAGGCAAATGACATTAAAAGCAAATCCTTGATATAAAACAAATAGTAGTTGACGACTTTCTTGAGTTTCCCGGCTTTAGAGAATACTTCTAACAGCGTTTATTGAATACAGCCCCCGACACTGTAGCTTTGGGGGTAAGAACAATAAAGTAATTCCACAGTCCTTCTCAGCTTTACAATACAGTCTTCTACACAAATCTTTATCTGATAGTTTTCTGTAAAAACGACAAATCCCCTTGAAGAGAAAATAAACTCAGCGATATTTCTCAAGTCACAGATTTATAATGAGCATATTTTATCAGTAGGATCCTTCCATCTTCAATCCGTCACCGTCCTTTAAAATCATCTCTCGATACAAAGCCTTCAGCATCTGTACCGCAAAGTCACCAGAGATAATTCTCCTACAGCCATTATTTGTCAAACCCAAGATAGATCTATATCCAATGTGTACAATTCAGGACCCAGTATAGCGGCAGATTGTTCTTGATACAGCAGCTAAAAAAAAATAATATTGTCTTATTTAGCATAATTTGATTGACCAAACCATATGCTGATACAATTCAATTCAGTCACATGCCACATTCGGCAGGCTGGTGTTTGTCAGCTCCATATGACAGCTGGCAGGGAGGCAAAAAAAAAAATCCTACAAAATGATGCATATCCTATAAAAAAGAATAAATCGTAAAATATAAATCCATAATCAGCCAGTCTAATTCACTTGTTTATACCATGATAACAAGCCTCTCACTTCCTGCAGTTTTGAATGCAAAGACAAGTCATTTATGACCTGCCTTTAAAGTCACTTCTGTCAATTCGCTGAGTACATCCTGCTCGCTACGCCAAATTCTCTTCTCCGAGGAAAGTTTAATTTTTTTAAGACTGTTTATTCTTAACAGTGGGAGACACAGATAACAGGGACTTCCTGGGTCACCCACCGCTGATCCTACAAACCTATACATCCACGACCCCCATGCCAAAACCACATACAATGCAAGTATCGCATTCTGACTCAGCTAGGCTGCTTTTCATTACATAGAGCATTCATGTCGATGGTAAATGCATCCTTTGGGCATACTGAAAAGCAGGATGCACCTAACATAGAACATGCTGAGTTCTAAGTGCACTTAGCTAGTAAAGAAAACATGTTTATCAATGACCG
The DNA here is from genome assembly GCF_038048845.1 of Mixophyes fleayi. Taxonomy (NCBI): domain Eukaryota; kingdom Metazoa; phylum Chordata; class Amphibia; order Anura; family Limnodynastidae; genus Mixophyes; species Mixophyes fleayi. The sequence goes on from NC_134409.1 coordinate 4,291,978, forward strand.
ATGTTGTAAATGCATTCACTGGAGGTAAGAAAAGATTGATTTGCCTTATCTATATGAGGCCTAAGGCTTGGCACAAGAGGAGGAACCTGTCCTTACTGATATATGAGATATCCAGAGCCACAAGTTAACTGTTTTCTGTTTTCTCAACCTACAGCTAATGCGGGACCCATGAAAGTTAGCAAGGTCAGTCTTGGTTACTCCATTTGCTCACATAAGCCTATGTGCAGTTGAACAGGGTGCATCATTGAAAAATGGGAGGTCACTGCATGATCTGGGTGGAATAAAAATATTAGAACACACCTATATGTTTTTGACTGCTTTTACCCCAGTTGAGTGTTCCCCAGAAGATAAAAAGTTGAGGTTAAACCTATAGTATCACAGTTCTATTTTGCCTATAGATTATATGCCTGCTCTTACCTTCATCATCATCATCATTTATTTATATAGCGCCAACATATTCCGTAGCACTTTACAATTGGGGACAAACATAGTAAACTAATAAACAAACTGGGTAAATCAGACACAGAGAGTGAGAAGACCCTGCTCGTAAGCTTACAATCTATGGGAGATTGACACATGAGGTTAAGTCTACATTTTGCATTTCGGCCCAGCCAGACTGCAAAGGTAAAAGTGACTCATAAGCTAAATGATCCTGTCACACAACAATGTTGGTCAGGGGGTAGTTGTCTTGTGTGAAATTGTGTAACGGGTGGTAATAGGGTAAGGTAGTGAGGTTAAGAGGGTGGTATAAGAATATTATAAGCTTGTCTGAAGAGGTTGGTTTTCAGAGAACGCTTGAAAGTTTGTAGACCAGAGGAGAGTCTTATTGTGCGAGGGAGAGAATTCCATAGAGTGGGTGCAGCCCGAAAAAAGTCCTGTAACCGGGAATGAGAGGATGTGATGAGGGTGGATGAGAGACGCAGATCTTGTGCAGAACGGAGTTGCCGAGTTGGGAGATATTTTGAGACAAGAGAGGAGATGTAAGTTGGTGCAGCTTTGTTGATGGTCTTGTAGGTTAGTAAAAGTATTTTATATTGGATTCTGTAGAAACCAGGCAACCAGGGTTGTTTTCAGTCTTGTTAATGACTAAACCTATTTTGTTTCTGTGTTTGCTCCCAACGGCAAAGCGCTGTGGGCTCTATGTTGGCGCTATTTCAATAAATGTTAATAAATAAGTATATTAGGGCTTGGTAACAGGGATATTTTCCCATACAGACTTGGCATACAGGCATTCATGCATCTGTATCCATGTTTCCCTATCCACTGATTTGAAGGGGGGGTTGTCTGACGCTCGCATCCGATAATATCTACACAACAAATAGGTCACAGAGTCTGTAATTTATCATAAACATGCACTCTAACGAAATTAAATATATATTTATAGAGATACAGTTTACTTGCGCCTGGAATATTTCACATGTTCTCCCATGTTTCATCCACACAGAACTAGGAAACCTGACTTCTGTTATACACGAAGGGACACTCAGCTTACAACGGGCAGAGTCATTGCTTTTTACAGCGGTCAATCTTCTAATTTCCCTGGCATTAATCTCTCCTTCATTCCATTTTACTAGAGCGTTCCCCTTTCACATCAATTTCCTTCAAACACTGCAATACACCAAGTAACGTTTAATCATGTTTAATGAGGCCAATCGCACCTGATACCTCGCAGAGATGAGACGCAGACGTAACCACAACTTCACTATGAAACTTATTAAAAAAAAAAAGGAATAACCCATGTTCAGGAGAACAAACTTATATATTTAATTATGTTTCAGTTGCTCATTTCAGCTGTTACAGAATGACGCTGCTTCAAGTTAGCACCTCTGGTACCATATAACGGGCCCAATAATATCAGAACACTGGGAAAAGATCGATATATCTAAAAGTCCTCGTACGGCTGAGGCATTGATTTAAAAGAGTCCTAAGTGTCAGAATAACCCAAGCTTATTTCCAGCACTTGTGCTTTCAGTTATGTGAATAAGAAACTTTGGAGCCGATTTATCATAGGGTGAAATGCGTTACTGCTGGCGACAACCAGCGCTTTGCCCGCGATATGGATTTTTTTTTTCGTTTCATCCTCTATAACAAAGGTTTACTACAGGCGATTGCAGCCCCCCAACGGTAAGTTGGTAAGTCTTTGCATGGTGAGGATCATTTAAGTTTAAATAATTATTAAGTTATTATAATGAAATATTATTATAACTATAATAATAAAAATAATTGCAGTTAAATTACTTAAGCAACGCAATACAGAAAGGAGATGACAGATTAAAATCAGTTTAAAAAAGCTTTTTTATTTGAATGAAGCTTTTTTAATGTCTCAGGTTTTTTTGCTTGGTTTTATAAATTTGTATTTTTTATTTTTTTTCCCCATTGGTTTTACACTGCGCCCCTCCCCACACCTTCATATGAACCATCCACAGATTACAGCTACAGTCGCCCTTTAGCAAATGGGACCAAAACAGATACATAGTCCGCAATGTCTCCTATAAATTCCAAGGTTGGGTTGGGGGACTATTTACCACTATTGGGTGCAAGGATAGAAAAATGGGGAGTTTAAAAAAAACCCAAAACAATTATCTTTAAAGCTGGGACATCTTACATCCCAATTGTATTGTTTTATTAATACTAATTCTTAATTTTAAGTGAATTTCTCCTGGGACTGATGATGACGAGTCTGGAACACTGAATGATACATCCTTTATAGAACCTGTTCTGTAATTAACGAAAGTTTTAATTGTACCTTGTTCTGACCGAGCAGAGAAAAGATTTTGCAACTTTTGTTTTGTATATAAATCATAAAATGAAAAAAAGAGGAAGTATGAGGTCTTCGTATCTAGGACATTAAGATTAAATTATTTATTCTTGACCTGGTTCTGTTATGATGTAACAAATATAATGAATCCAGTCGGATTTCAGGATAATCCACTTATAAAAGCGCCAACCATCTACTGGAGGGGTCTGCAGAGTACAGATAGTTATGTTTTACCATTCAGGATACAAACCTCTCACATTTCAAAGTATTATCATCCTATATTAGCAAATGCGCAAAATGAGATGTTCTTGAACAGTAGAAAACTGACGAGAGCTTTTAGTCACTGACTAATCCTTTTATAAGCAACAGTGACCCCTGCTGGTTATTAAATCTATTTGACCCCAACATGTCACGAAGATCAGAACTAAACAATATTAGATTTTTCTAGATAAATACATTTCAAAGTTCAATAATGTAAAACAAGTGCAATAGAGGTTTTATTGTCCTTAAATGGAAAAACACTGATAATGGCTAATTAAAGGACAACTAAACTGGAACTAAAAATGGATAATAACGTGCAAGATCATTTGCTAGATTACATTTACACACAAACATCTAGGGCCTGATTCATTAAGGAACGCAAAGTGAACGCAATTTGGATTTTTAAATAACGGAGGGGAAATACAAGCAGGTACTGTCATATTCAATAAGAAGATCTCAAGAAACCTTTCTAGTTGAATACAGATGTAAGTACGTTATGTCTAAACGTTGCTCGCTGTATGCAGACAGACAACACACTGCAGGATAGACACAATGCATATGTATATATAAAATGTCCCATTAGAATACACAGATAAAACAAACTGATTAAATACATCAACACCTGTTAATAATATAAACATTGAGAAAAAAAATATTATAAAAAAAGTTGTTTATTTTCAATGAAATACATTTATCATCGGGATGTTATTAATATCTACTGTACATAAAATACATTGTTACAGCTGCTCCTGATTACAGACACATGTTCTAGCTGTATACACAGCCGTCATCACTAGTAATCAGCACTTACACCTGACCTGTAGCTGGTGCAAGTGATACGGCTGAAAATCATGTACCTGAGAGATGCCCAGAGCATGAAGCGGACGGATTTGCGCTCCAGCTTGGCACGTCCTTACTGTACATCGCTTACGTTAGTCCTCCCCTTTCCGCCCTTAATATTGTAGGCTGCTGGAAGTGTCCTTTACGTTCCAAGATGAATTACATGCACTTCAAATCACTGGAGTATCGTCCATTTCTGGGCATCGCAGGGGAATTTTATGCAAAATACGGCACGTATCGGCATTTACGTATCTTAACGAATAAGGCCCCTTATGTCAGAGTCAGGCATCCAATGTGCCTAATATATTACTAATGGTGGCTATATGTTGCTGTTGTTATTTTGTAAAAAAAATAATCTTTTAAACTAATAATAAGTAGAGATGCTCAGGCTTGGTTCCCTGAGAACCGAACTTAGCAGATCCGAGTACCGAGCTGAGCCGGCTCTGTACTTTCGCGCGCCCTCGGAATTGAAAACGAGGCAAAAAGTCATTACGTCGTCGGATCTCGCAAGTTTTGGATTCTACAAGTACCGCCCTCCACGGCGGTCCAGCGCCATTTCACAGAGGGACACAGAAGGGGTAGAACAGTTCTTGGCAGTCTCTAGAGCAGTTGGGCAGCATCATAGGTAGAAAAGAAAGAGGAGGGAGTAGCAGTGTTATTCAAAGTCTACAGTAACATTCAGGAGTGCTTGATTGCTCCATTGCTAATTGTCATTGCTGAAATAGAAATACTAGGGCTGGCAGGCTTTGTCTTCTGAACTTGCAGTCAAATTGTACAGTGTTATCAAAATGGATTCACAGCAGTACACAGAAGATCAAGGAGCACCAAGCAGCTGTAATCCAGGCAAAGTTATCTGCGGGAAAAAATAAAATTGCCAACATGCCATTCTACACACACAGTGGCAAGGAAAGAATGAGGCCTTCGCCTTTCTCTATGAGTGCTAGTTCTGCAACTGTCACTGAAGCATTTTCTTATAAGGTCAGTCGTGACCAAGCAAGACCTTGTCATTCTGACTCCAAAAGTGGTGTCCAAATACTTTTACTTGTAAAAGCCGACCTGGTAGAAAACAGCAAGGCATTAGAGGAAAATGTATGTTCAGATTCAGAAATTACACAAATCCCTGAGGAGAGTCTATCCACAAGTGCTATGTGTTATCCTGTACCCATAAAGAAGGCCCCTTTCAGCATTTCTGCTGATGTGTGCATGAACAGCCCAAGTGTAGCCGGTGATACAAAAATTGAGGATGCCACTTTGGAATTGCAACAGGATGAGGGGGATATTTGTGTAGCCGACGAGGGCTCTAATGAGGATGTTGATGAGGATGATGTTGTTTGTGTAAGTCCTGCACTGGTGGAAGCAGTTCTGGCATGTGATAAGAAGAAGGCCATTGTCATGCCTGGACATAAGACCAAAAAATCCACCTCTTATGTGTGGAATTATTTTTACCCAAATCCTGACAACAGTTGTCTAGCCATTTGTGGCGTATGTACAGTCAGTCAGTCGAGGTAGGGACCTTAACCATCTAGAAACCTCATCCATGTTACGCCATTTGAAGCGAGTTCATGGCAAGATGTTGGAAAAAATGGAAACTTATGCTAAAAAAATAACAACAAGCAGTCCATCATCAGCTAGGTCCCTTCTGTCAGCTAGATCCCGACACCTGCAACACCGTCCTCATCAATATTCTCAGTAGCGATCAGAGTTAGTTCTGATCCAAGTTGCTAAGGCTAGATGACTCCTCCACTATCCTGGATTACTAAGAAGAATTCTTGAGCATTAGTCCCACTGCTGCTGCTGCTGGGGGTGAATCTTCTTTCCAGTAGCAGACCAAGAAGAAGACTACTAGTAGTTTACAACAATTGACTGTTAAACAATCCTTTGCAAAAGGAAGCAAGTATGAAAGCTGTCATCCAGTCGCAAAGCTGATCACAGACACCATGCGACTATGCTAGCATTAGATCTGCGTCCAAAATCCACTATTAATGCAGCTGGTTTTAGACAGTTACTTGAGGTCTTGTGTCCCCGTTACCAAATTCCATCACAACACCATTTCAATAGAAAAGCTATTCCTCACCTCTACCGGAAGGTTTGGAAAAATGTTATTTTTGGGCTACAAAGTACCATTCTACCCACTGTACACTTAACCACAGATATGTAAACAAGCAGAACTGGGCAAACTAAAGATTATATGACTGTGACAGCCCACTGAGTTGGTGATTCGCCTTCACCGGCAGGAACAGCAGCAGCATGTACCCAAGTACATCACATTGTCAGAGGCAGCTACTCTGTGCATCACCGGCTTCACTAAGAGGCAGACAGCTGGCAATCTGTTACAAAAACTAAGGGATGTCATTGCAACATGGCTTATCCCGCTTGGACTCTCCTCAGGATATGTCAGTTCTGATAACGGCACCAATATTGTTAGAGCATTACAGCTGGGTGAATTCCATCACATTCCCTGTTTTGCTCACACAATAAACTGTGATGCAGAGCTTTTTAAAAAAAATTACAGGAACGTGCAGGAGATGCTGTCTGTGGCCAGTAAAATATCTGGACATTTCCGGCATTCGGCAACAGCATGTAGGAGATTGCAGCAGCTACAAGATCAAGTTAATTTGCCAAGCCACCAACTGAAGCAAGAGGTGGTGACAAGGTGGAATTCCACCCTATATATGCTTCCACGCTTACTCAACAAGCCATGACATTGGAAAAAGAAGGGGGATGTATTTTACTCAAGCGCAGTGGAGAATAATTTCTGTGTTGTGCAAGGTGCTGAAACAATTCGAAGTAGTCACCTGTGAAGTAAGTTCAGACTCTGTTAGCTTGAGTCAAGTGATTCCGTTAATTAAACTTTTGGCAAAGCAGCTTGAGAAACCGGAGGAGGAGATTAAACAAAGCAATTACGCTAAGTATGTCGGACTTGTAGATCAAGTACTTTATTCGCTTCGCCAGGATCCAAGAGTTATCAAAATCTTGAAATTGGATCACTACATTTTGGAGACTGTGCTTGATGCTCGGTTTAAGAGCTATGTCTTCTCTTTGTTTCCAACTGACCCAGATTTGAATACATGCAAGGAGCTCCTGGTGAGCTCAAGTGTTACGTGACAGGACAGTGTCTCTTCCTCCAGTTTCTCACTCAACTGCTGCAAGGAAAAAACTTAGCTTTCCCAAAAGACCCACGGATGATGCAGATGACTCAGCACAACATTTTGACATCTGGTCTGGTCTAAAAGAATTGACCAAAAAATGTGACACCTCTGCCGCAACTCCACCTGATCCTACTATCAACATCCAAAGGATGGTGGAGGATTATTTTCACGACAGCATAGAAAAGGACGCATCAGACAGTCCCTTTAAATACTGGGAGGAAAAAAAGGGAATTTGGATACCCATGTACCAACTCGCTTAGCACTGCCTAAGCTGCCCACCCTCCAGTGTGTACTCGGAAAGAGTTTTCAGCACAGCCGGGAACCTTGTCAGCGATCGGCGTAGGAGGCTACTTTCTCAAAATGTGGAAAACATGATGTTCATAAAAATGAACTTCAATTTCCATGAGGAAGGCCTTTCCCGCCAATTACTTGAAAATACTGAGACTTCTGTAATGGTAGATTCCAGCGGTGATGAATTAATAATGTGTGAGGATGATGTACAAAATGATGAGGGTGAGGATGATGACAAACATCTTGCCACAGTACAGTTCATTAATAGCACTGTTACCTTAGGTGCCTTAAGGCCATTGATCGCTTTGTGGGGGCCCAAACAAACCAAGCACTGCAGCCACAAGGAGTGGCACTCCTTGTGCTTGAAGTGCTTGGTTTGTTAAAGTGTGCATGTCCTTTTTTAGATCCAACATAAGGGTGGGTTGGTGGGCCCAAGGACAATTCCACCTTGCACTACTTTTCCTTTCAGCTACCGCTGTGTGCCAATGTTACCTACATGTGCGATATACTGTTGTGTGCTTAGCAAAAATCTTAGACACCCATTGATGATGCAGATGACTCAGCACAACATTCTGACATCTGGTCTTGTCTACTGTAAAAGAATTGACCAGAATTAGTGACACCTCTGCTGTAACTCCACCTGGTCCTACTATCAACTATCAACATCCAAAGAATGGTGGATGATTATTTTTTATTTTTTTGAACAGTATAGAAACAACAGTTTTATTAACAAAGAACAACATTGCTTGCAGAAGTAATGTAAAAATGGATGTCTAAATAGAGGTGTATATGTATTACCTTCCACTTTGCTGCAGTTTTATCAAGTGTTTGTAATCTGCACTTTACATCGAAGGTACCTAACTCTTATAATTATGTGAGAAATGGGGCGGATTCGAAGCTCAGTGATGAACTGTGAATTACAATGGTTCTTTTTAATGGATTGTCTGGCACCCTGGATTGGTCTGGGTCTGATAAAAGCACACATCCTGGGGGGGTCAGCGCTCGTTGCTATGTATTAGCTGTAGAATTACCTCACTTAGCCAAGGAACGGTTGGAGCGCGCAAATGAACCATAATTGGTTTTATGATCCAAGGACAATTCCATCTTGCACCACTTTTCTTTTCTGCCACTGCTGTGTGCCAATGTGTCCTAGATGTGGTAGGAACTGCCGTGTGTTTCAGTCATTGCTCTGTCGCTTACCATCCAGCCAGGTCGCTGCAGTCTTTGTTTGAAAGTCTATGAAAATAATATTGTTACCTGTGAGATGATCAAAATTGACTGCAAATGACTTGAAATTAGTGTTATTGAGGTGAATAATAACGTAAGGGGGAAAAAAAGCAAAATTATGTGATTTTAGAAAAAAAATAGGGATCCAAAACAAACACAAAAACCAATACATGCAAGGGCAGTTTTACCAAAACACGAAGTTAATCCAGATCCAAAACCAGAACCAGAACACGGGGGTCAGTGAACATATCTAATAATAAGTAACTTTTATTAGCGATGAGGCAGCAGATCTTTAAGTCGAAGTCTACGTGTAAAAAATTTTAATATAAGATTTGCATAAATCAATCCACCTTTTGAATGAGTGTTAATTACTGAGACTCACATACAAGGCACCTGCGCTATATTTGTGTTTTCATAGCAATTGCTCACTTTAGAGTAACACATATCATCACCTATTTGAATGCCAGGAATAAAAATAAACCCGGGAAGGCAACTAATGAAAGCCTCGGAGAGAGATCTGAAGCGTTCACAGATCGCAGGACTGAGCCGCGGATACGTCATCCCACTGACACCGTTTGGGAAGTTGACAGGAACGAGCCAAGCCTCGGGTCACCATGGCAACTGCTAGGATCAGGAGGGAGATGAAAGTCAGGGAACCGACTGCTAAGTACAAATATTTTCAACCATAACCGCAGAGAATCTGTTCCACAGGGTCGGATTGAAGTGGAAACAACAAGAGTCCAGGATGAGAGATTCTGACTCTGGTCTGATTCATTAAGAAACGCAATCTGCATTTTTTTTTTTAAACTGAAGGAAAATTGCAAGTTAGTACGGCCCATATTCACGTACAAGCGGATATTGTAGGTGAATACGCCCTGCCTAGACGGCTCTTGCCGTACACAGACAGACAACACGCTGCAGGATGCAATGCATATGTGTAATACAAAGACCCAATAGAACGCACAGAAAAACAAAAATATTATTAAATACATTAACGTCTGTTAATAAAATAACAATTCATAACAATACATTGAAAAAAAAAAGTTCTTTCTATTTTACAATGAAATGCCCGATTCTGCAGAGAGTGATATTTATTTGCAGACTAAGCTACAATTAGCTAAAAAAAAAAAAAAAGTTCCGTCAGTGAATCTCTGACCTTTAGCCGAATTTCAGTATGTAATTCTAAGAAGAAACAAAACACTCCGGTGGTTCTATGCTTCGTATAATCAGACCCACTGCTGGTGATAGAGGAAATTATTAAATCCAAGAAATATGACACATACAAATAGTTAGGATTACATAGCGCTGGTCTAACAGGGCTCCAAAAATTAATATACTCTCCTGTTTTCCCATTAAATCACAGATAATTGTTTGTATATCCAAATAATGTATTATTAAAATGAAAAAAAAAAATTTGTAATATAGGTATTAAACATCTGCGATATTACAGGACAGTTCTTTGGTCAGTTTTACATCACAAATGTTATTCACAATAACGGATACAGTTATAAGCAGGACACTAACTGGACAATTTGAGTAGGATAATTTCATTCCCGCAGTTGGTACAATGTTCGCAGTAACCTCTTGGTTAGCAAGAGAATCTGTTTCCGGAACTCAGAATATAATTAGGAAATTCTCTCTCCAGTTGTAATTTATATAGGAGTCCCCAATAGGTATAAATATATAACAGAAGTTACGCATCTTCTCCGTATTAAACTCTCTCCCATGAAGAGGGATTATTGTAATTCATAGGAGGACTTGTTACCACTATAGCGATTGCCAAAACTGTCAGGTATGTTGAACTGTGTAAAGCTGGGTAGACACTACAGAAATTTCAACCAACTTTTTATGCCGAGCGATTTTACATGCGATCGATGTTCCGATCGCTCAGTCCATGGACTGCATACACACTAGCCTTGTTTAGGACGATAAAGGGAAGAGCGGACGTCCCTTTAGCGACTTTTTACAGCCATGTTGCCGTGAGCAATGACTGTAATTTCGTACTCACTGTTGTGGATCGGTCGGAAGTTTATACACACTACACAGCGGAAACGAGATTGGAACGAAAATATTAAACGGTACGACCAACCAAATGAGGCGACAATCGTCCATTTGGGCAGACTTTCGACCATCGTGTCACTGTACACACTGACCCGACTTTTGAACGAGCGGTCGTATGTCGGCTGATTTAGCCGATTATTGGATGAAAACTGTGTAGTGTGTACCCAGCTTAAGCCGACTACATCCATCTGAAAGAGACAGACTAAACAATTTCAGTATGGGCCAAAATGTTACCCATCTCTACACTCAGCCTTACACAAGATATTCCTTACAACTCTGCTTTACACTCCTCATCTCCAGTTTTTCATCTCTTATGTAGGTAATGGCAATTCCAGCCTCTGTGTTTGGAACCAACGTGATCCAGATTTGACTTCCTATGAAGTTGAGCCACGACACCTACTCTGCCAGCCGTCGCTAAGCGTTCGATCAGGCATACGTCCCTTATTGGAAAGCACAAAACGATAAACTGACTGCTGCTAATTATTGTTAAACCAAGGTGTCTGTTTTGTTTGTTTTTCAGACTTCAGGAGGATAAGAGAGTTTACAAACAGGTGTAAATAAGTTTGAGAGTTGCAGGATTCAAGATGAAATGTCATTTAGTTTATTAAAGACAACGATTGAACCGTAACCACCATCCGCCACCAGTACAAGACTCACCCGTGTCCCATGAGGGTACGTTTTAGCAAGCTGGGGGAAAGATGTATCATTGTTTCACAACGTGGCGATAGAAGGGCACAGAATGGGCAAGGTACAAATTCACACGGTTCCAAGCAACGGAATTTAAAGAGGACCCCATGTGCTGCTGGCGATTCAACATGAATATGTGAAACCAATAGTAGACGGCATGTCCCCCAGTCTGAGAAGTAATGGGTACGGTATCTATTACAGCTTATAATTGTCTAAAAAATACAACGTTGAGTAGATGCGCAAAAACAAAGAAAAGAGTAAATGATTAGCCACTAATCAAATAACCTTTTTTTTTTTTTTTTTTTAATTATTACATCCACTGATCTCCTAAGTTGCTCCCTGGTAAGCAGACTGAAGCCAAAAAGATGTTTCACACTGAATGTGCTTTTTCTCAAGGCTTATAAGCAGAGATACTCAAACCAGCCAAGTATCATTTCGGGTATCGAATCGATACAACATTTGGCGGCATTTCTCAAATTTCTGACCAATTAAAAAACAAACAAAAAACAAACCCATAAATGTTCAATTCATGTACAAGCCGGTTTCAAACCGCAAACTTGAAACTGCAAATTTCCAACCGCAAATTTGAAGCGAAGTCAATTGGCGATTGCACTTTAAATGTGTTCATGGCCATGTTTGCGACTGGTGAAATCCGATTGAATTTCTAAATTGAAATGTTCATCCATTTCTACTTATAAAAGAGGAGATTAGAGCAATTGAGTTACTCAAGCCTTGAAAAAGCAAATTATATGGTTATAACAACTATGTTCTATGATCTAATGTAATTATAAATAAAGAATTTAAAAGGAAACCAACACTTAGTGGGGAATTCAATTGACCGCTTTAATCGTGCGGACCATGCACTATTACCGTTAGTACAGTAATTTTAATGCGGATTTCTGCTCGCGGCTCCCAGCGTTGAAATTACTGTACTGCTCATTTGCTCCCTATTTTGTCTCCTTCTCCTCAAGTTATAATGAGGTTATTATTCGCCTTAGTGCTGGTTCCGTTATGTTTTGCTGTGTAGTATATTGTAATTTTAAATGCTATTGTTTCATTGCGCAAGTCTGCGGACCCTGAATAAACAAAGTTAGTAATAATAATAATTCCAACACATACTTACCAATGAAAGCGTTAAACATTTGTTTCTTGAAATGCTCCACAATGCGTTTATCTACACCTGACAGCCCAATGTCTGAGCCCCCCGTATCTCTCTCTGTCTCTGGTGGGATGTAAGGAGAGGAAAGGATTATTTCCTCCAATTGACAAAACATTTCGCTTTCTGTAATTATCAGAGGAAGGTGCGTCTCAGCGGAGGAGCCACACGGTGCTATCTTGTCTTATTCTCATTCCACTCATGTCATAGCCCAACATTCTGCTCCTATATATTTACCCTGTTCCTGACCTTTCTTGCTGGGTTGCGCAGATCCGCACGGAATCCTCGCTAAATGTATATTTTTTTTTGCTCTGCCGTCCGCTCATCCTATAGCAATAGCCAGCTGCACAAAGTCATAAATCTTGTCACCGAAGATTGTTCACCTGCCACTTCCAGTACATCATGGCTCACCTGAATGCAGTTTATCTTTGTTTTTCAGCTTGAATCCCTGAACACGAGGTTAATCACTGTGTATCCAAGCTTGGAAAAGGCCAGGATGTGTAACCAGTGGCACAAAGACTATCCGTTTTCTCCCTCGCTTTATAATCGCCAGGCTTTTGCTTCAGTGGAAATGAAAATAAAAATACAATTCTTGACAGCTTCAAACCTTGAAGAAGCTAAAGTAACCTGTATTAAATATCCAGTTACCACAATACAGACTATATATAATAGGTATAAGACAGGTATAGGAGAGACAGCATGCAAGAGGGAAGATCCGTCATTACAATGTGACAATACCGCTCAGGTTGCTGATACAGCAAGTGTGGGGGAACACTGGGTATTATGTAAAAAATGTCTTTCTTTTAACTGCAAGGGTGTCACACTTCTATGCTGAGAACTGGAAATGACAGCTATGGAGCCCAAAATATGGTGAAAGCATATATATTTATTGAGCAGATGCGATCCAGAAAGTGCAGAAAATTGTACAGAGTATTGCAGACACAGAACAATGGATCTCAGAGTGAGTCTGAAAACAGATAAAAATATAGCTGATACAAGTGAACTGAGTGGAAAGAAACCAGGTACAGGGATGTCGGCAAGCAGCTTGTAGTAGTCCCAGGGAACAGGAGGAGTAAAAGGAGAAACAAATGAGTACAACAATATCAGGAAAAGCAACATAAATGACCAGCAAAGACGACTGGGAGAGGCAGGTATAAATAATGAGAGAACAGGTGCAGATGATTAGCTAGTGGAGCAGGTTAACCCCTGGTAGTGAGAACAGACAAGGATTAGTAACCATGCCTCTGATGAAACAGGGGTACAATAGTATAAATTCCAATATAGTTCCAGAGGCAGGAGCTGCCGATACAAAGCAGCATGCTGCTGCAGTAGAAACAAAGGCAGAATCTGACAAAGGGAATCTACCGGCATAAAAGAAAATACTGACATTCCAAGAAATAGAACAGTTTCCCACACAAAGTGATATGTGCATAAAACAATGGAGAGACGAGTAGTCGCAGCAGGGTCACAGATATAGGAGAACATCAAGAACTACCTATATAAACCAATCAGTAAAGCATGGATCCTTATCTGAACCTCATAATCAGGATATCAACAGCTCAGAGCAGGTAAACTGCACGAGCCGCTGTCTTTGTTCATCTGTCCTATGAAGTGGAGAGAGAAAGAGAGAGAGAGAAACATTATCATATCTTCATAGTTTCCTTCCTGCATCCCAAACTCAGAGACCATCTTGCAGTGTGACAAGAATTCCTCTGCTCCTACTCGTTATAACATTACAAGAGATTAAATAAATCAGCAGAAACAGCTAATGGCTCGTTAAGTTTGTCCAGGGTCTCTGTGGCGAACAATAAGTTTGGAAACTGCATTCCCAGCAAGTTAGGCTGGGTACACACTATAGAAAATTTTTCCCAATGTGACATTTTAACGATTTTACCAACGACTGGAGAAAAAAAAAAGTCCCTATCAGCAGCTGATTCATGTACACAGACTATACACGTTTTACATGATTTACCCTCAGATCTGTGCTCTTCATCAGTTATAACCATCGGCTGAAAAGATTCTGACTCTGTACACGCCATAGAGATCCATGGACACTACCGGTCCTGAGTGCATACACACTGCAGGATTGGCATCACATCATTTCAGCGTTGAACAAAGTTTTTAGTCCGGTTTAAAAATCAAATGAAATGATACCATGTGCTTTGGAACGATAATCGTTCATCTTTGGAGTGTACACAGTAATGCGATATCAGGCCGAATGGTCATTTATCGTGTGATTGGCCTAATATTTGGTTGAAAACCCTGTAGCGTGTACCCAGCCTTACAATATGAACGGTGGAGGTGCGTTGGTACAGCGATGAATGAAGACTTTTAGACCTGGGTTTAAAGCCCAGTGCAGAAGAATTGAGGGGTAACAGGTGACCCCTTGTTCCATCATCTTATCATATGGTCTTTTACTTACATATGCCAGCCTAAAACAAAAATAAATAAATCAATGTTCCTACTAATTTGTGGCAGTGTACATTTAGATTATACACTTGGTCCATGGGCTTTGGTAGAGGTTGGGACCATGGAACAACGTGGCGAGTGGAAGTGAGGGTGTGGGAGGGACAGGTAAGCAAACAGTTGAAATCTGAGTGTCTATCAGCTGAAGTCAGCTCCGTACCGCACAGAACACCCCAGCGCCCATTTTTAATAAGCCCTGAAGACAGTTACAATGTAGTTTCTGAACTTCACGATTGCCTAACTCAATTGCACAAGATGTACCTCATCTTTGCATTAAAATTTCAATAACAGGATTTTGTTTTCACCGAAAACTTTTCTCTGAGCGCGAGCCAGGGCACATTTGTTTCCACACAAATGTTTCAGACACACATTTAATTAAGGTTTCAGGGACTGCTCTGAAATACGGTGAATGCAAGAGAGTCGGCATCTGGATAAGGAGGGGGTTTGGGAAATTAATTTGTAGAATATAAAGAGAGCAAAATCTAGTGAAATGAATGTGAACTGTCACTTGAAAGTAATTAAAATTTCTTTTAGAGGCTGAAGCCACAGTCTCCTTCCTTACATCTCTGCACGGACCACAGGCGTCTGCCGAGAGTAACAAAATAACCTATTTATGCCTCGATGGCCGTTCTGCAAAGGACTAACTATTACTGGACTAACTCACTGTCACAGTTCATCCAGCTATATCATTCCATCTACTACCTCTAATTGCTCCATATCCTGTTCTCACTGCTCCAGTTACTTGTCCTTTACTAGCTCACCCAGTTATACTAAATCCTGTTTCAGGTCACAGTTACTAAATTATGTCCTAGCTCCTCCAAATACATTGGACCCGATTCATCTTCGAACGCAACGTGAACGCAACTTGCGTTTAAAAAACTTGCACGTAACTGTATTTAAATACAAGCGGATCTCAAAATATGTTTCCATTTGAATATGGGTATAAGTATGCTTTGGCTATACAGTACTTGGCGTATGCAGACAGACTGCACGCATGTGCAAAATAAAGTCCGATCAGAAAAAAATATTTGATACAAATAATTTACAACTTTTAATGCTACAATCATTCATAAATTTATTTATTTTAAATGTTTTTTTTTTTTACATTAAAGCAGAATGTTCTTAATGCACACTGTACATAAAATGTAACGACGGGTCTTCGGAGGGGAGATGTTACGTTTTTATGGGTATTCATAAATAAACAGATAATGGGAATCGCTGGATTTGATATTTTAATATAATCCTTTTCTTTATCAGAGATCACATTTAATATATTTATCCAACAGTATATCCAAACCGTTACGGATTCTTATCATGGGATCAATATTAGTGGTCCGTATATATTTAAATATCCCGACTGTCTATACATTTCTTGACTATGTTCCTCCATTATTCAGGATTACGACCCCTCCACCTTTATCAGCCGGCTGAATCATTATTTGGCTATTCCTCTGCAATTCTTTTAACGCATTCAAATATTAAATTATTCAGATCCCACTTGTATTTAAACTTCTGGGGGCAATTTTTCTGAAAGGTTTCTCAAATCTTCCTTCACTAATATTTCAAAACTTTCAACAATAAGATCTTTGCAGTGGGCAGGATAAAATTTTGATGTCTTTGGTTTGAACGGTGAAACCTCCTCTTTTGTTATATTCACCTTCATCAGGTTTATCAAAGAGTTTCTTTAAATTGACCTCTTATAATTTTTTTCAAGATCTACAAATGCCTCAAAAGTATTCAGAGGGAATTTCAAACCTCTCTGAAGTAAAGATTCCTCTTCACTACTAAGCTTGGATTTACTTATGTTGTAAATCTTAACCTCCTGATTATATTTTTATCATCTCTTTTGACAGTATCAGTGTTTTTAAGCACTGTGGTGGATCACAGATCTTCACTATTCACACGAGTTGTATTGGTATTTGTTTTATGTATATTTATGTACCATTTATTAGTCAATATATTATGTACTTTTTTGGAAAATTTCCTCACCTGTAACTACATCACTTCAAAGGAAAATCAGAAAAAAATGGATCTTTTTAACTTGCTCAGTGATGTCCGTGGCTGGCAGCAAATTGATAGGTTGTATCGTGGATCCACCCACCAAACAGCTGCTTCCACTGTGGGTAGGTCCCACGTCCACATTATGTATGGATGTATGGGTGTGTGACATACTGAATGTTGAAGACACAACCAATTGGCAGGTTTACAATTTACTGTGAAACCATCTGCTCACGATATCTGATCTGCACCTACAATTTGTCATGCCTGGAGCACACAGCACTGTGTTATAAATAATATCCATTTGTGTAGAGCAGAACCGACACACAGACAGGAGATTTTAAGTCATTAGAAGTTATCATCTACATGACATATACAGTGCTGCAATTAAACAGGTTATCCTGTGCTGGAGAGAAAGGGAGAGGAATAACTGGGGTAGACTAGAAGAGAGGGGGAAAGAGACAGGGGGGGGGTGAAGAGAGTGAGAGGGGGGGTGAGAGAGGGTGAGAGAGGGTGAGAGAGAGAGAGAGAGAGAGAGGAGAGTGGGAGATAGAGGGAAGAGACAGAGGGAAGAGAGAGGGGTAGTGAGAGAGAAAGGGGGAGGAAGTTAAGGAGAGAGAGAGAGAGAGAGAGTATGAGAAAGGGAAGAGAGAGTGAGTGAGTGACAGAGAGGGAATGAGAGAGGAAAGAGTAAGGGGGTGTGAGAGTGGGAGATAGAGGCAAGAGAGATAGAGGGAAGAGAGAGGGGTAGTGAGAGAGAGAGGGGGGGGGGAGTGAGAGACAGAGTGGGAATGAGAGAGGGAAGAGTTAGGGGGATTGAGAGAGTGATAGAGAGGGAAGAGGGAGAGGGAGACGGGGAGAGAAATAGATGTGGAGATAGAAAGGGGGGTGAGACGGGGGAGAAAGAGAAAGGAGAAGGGAGACGGGGAAAAGAGCGGAAATAGATGGAGGGGAAGAGAGAGAGAAAGGAGAAAGAGCGGGACAGGTTGAGAGGGATAAGGTGGAGAGAGAAGTGGGCCTAGTGTGTTTGCAATCACAAGCAACTGTATAAATGTATTTCATGGGGAAAAAACAAAACTGTTTTATCATTAATGCCTATATCATTAACAGGTGACATTAATTCAAATAATTGTTTTTCTGTGCATTCTTTTGCAAATGTATAATCCCCATAGGTATTGGACGCATCCTTTAGTGTCTTGTGTAGTACAGCACAGCAGACCTGTACCCAATTTCTACAGCACAGATTAGCTTGAGATCCGTGTCTTCAAGAATTCGGGAGTGCGCAAAGTCTAAACAAGTATAATACTAAACACGGGTAGCGCTCAGAATACGCACCTTGGTGAATCAGGCCCAGTGTGTAGTAGAGTGATATTAACCAGTCCTGCGGACCAGCTGTTTGACTGCCCCAGACTATAATGTACAGGGAACAGAAAAGGAGTTAAACGGCCTGACCCTGATTTCACGCGGCAGCACATGGTAAATGGAAGATCTAACGCTGTAACCGCGGCATTAATGTCTAAGCTCACACTGGGGAAGTTTCCTCCATTTCTTCCTCTGCTCGCTGTGTTGCTTTATGAGCCTTTATTTGCAGCACACACAGTCCTCACATTCTCAGGAAATAAGTGCTGTAGAAAACACATTTTTATGGGGTTCACGGGACTTTATATTGTTCTACCAATCATCAGTCAGCGCCTTCCAAACGGCAGACAGAGGGCTGGCTCAGGAGCGAGCGCAGTGATCTGTGTAATGTAATATTTCATGTCTACATCTACAACCGATGCTGGGACCCTTCAACCTTCCAGAGAGCAAATCCCGGGGACCAGCTCTAGAATTAATCTCTTGTGTTTTATGTGTTCTCTTATTAATATAATAATTGTATCCCACAGATATTACCCCCATTGGGCATTAGTTCTATAGTTTTATTTGGCAGAATTTCAATCAGAATGCCGTATCAGGGTCTGATGTAGAACAGGCTGGCAGCACACGTAAAGTTGCAAAATTGTGGAGTAACAGGGGCAAAGGCAGGATTTAGGGGGTTTCCACACCACGCCGCCAGTGGGTGTGACCAGCATGCATGGGGGCGTGGCTATAACTTTAGACAGTGCTTGGCTGCTCTCCAGCTCTCCCTATCCCCATAATATACATGGGCAATGCTACGTGTACTACTGTTAGATGCGCGCAGCTCTCTTTTCAAACAGAGCCGTGGGAAGTGGGGGCAGGATCCAGCCACCTCAATTATACAGTGCCCTAGGCTTGGAGGGGGTTTCCAGGTACTAGGAAACCCCACCTCGGTTTGCCTATGAGTAATGTGTATTATGAGTTGCCTGTATACAAAGATACATCAGATATCATCAAAAACTTGTTGACTGGCGCTTAGTAAAAATGTTTAATGAATAAATAATAAAAAAAAAAAAAAAAAGATTGTGCCCCTCCCAAACAGTAACCAGCACCAATGATTGGTGCGTGGGTGAGTGGGTTGGTAGCAGCGCAGGTTCCCCGTCATATTGTGCCCCAGTACTAGCCTGGTCAGTACAGGGTTGAATTCCCTATGAGGCTCGACCCACTAAAATATGTGCCCCCCTTCCATGGTAATACCAGCTCCATGCTGAATAGCACCAGGGCTCCTTCTAACTGGGCACTGGGGGGTTTGGGTAACGTGTAAAAGATATATAAATACTAATTAAGTGTGTAGAACTGGAAGTCCCAGCAAGCCCTAGAAGCCATTAACTGCTTGAGCATGCTGACGACCAGGGCCTGCTGGAACATGTAGTTCCACATTCTTAAGTAATCGTAAATAAAGTCATAGAAGCATGTAAACAAATTCTCACACAAACCCCAGCTTCCATCTTTATTGTTAGAAGGTGGAAAAACCTTGAATAAATAAAAGGGGCCGGTCTTCGCCTTGCTAATCAGAGGAGCCAGCCTTTGATGGGCTGGAGCGTGAGAACACAGATGTGATTGGCTAGTCACATATAGACCCCACCAACCCCCCCCCCCCCCCCCCCCCCGTGGTCTATGAATGACCTTCATTGTATCCAACAAGTTCATTGAAACAATGTATCAATGAACTCTTCACTGACACCAGGAAGTTTATTAATACAGCAGAAGGTGATTATAAGCTGCTCTGATTGGCTAGTTGCAGACAGACTCCTTGTCATTCAGTCCGTCATGGATTTATACCAGGTTGAATGGAGCTGTATTGTGATTCTTAAGAGGCATATGTGGAGATCCGGCGTACACTATAGACCACGTCATGGTGGGAGCACGCCCCACTCATTGTAACCAAGTTCAGCTTGCTCGCCCCAAATCAGTCTCTCCATGCATAACCAGCTGCACTTTGTACTACTGCATATGCGCAGCAAAATAATACACATTTCTCTGCCCAACCTGAATTTCTCAGAAATTTTAATTATGTCCTGCATCTAAAACTACGGAATCTGTGACGGGGTCAGAGCGCATCAGCATTTAATGCTGCACGATCATAGGCAAATATTTCACTAACACAACCCCTCCCTCAAGCCGCAGTCCTGGGTGCTGGTATGTTCATCTGGATCCTTTATGTCCACTCACAGCCCTTCCCCAAAACTGGTGGCGAAATTGTGTCCTCAGGAACTATTTTATTACACCAATTGATTTTAGAAAATTTCCTCTGGGTGCTCCGGTTTCCTCCCACACTCCAAAAACATACTGGTAGGTTAATTGGCTGCTATCAAAAATTGACCCCAGTCTGTCTGTGTGTGTGTGTTAGGGAATTTAGACTGTAAGCTCCAATGGGGCATGGACTGTGAATGAGTTCTCTGTACAGCGCTGTGGAATCAGTGGTGTTATATAAATAAATGGTGGTGATAGATGCTTTGCACTTGTGAGGACTTTACATACAGTATATGATCCAATATTCACCAATAACCAACAATTGTGTAATTGTATATGATGAAAACTCTCATACCATATGGATTAAATAGTGATTTCGATTTAGGTTCATTTCTTCTATATAATGTATCCGGCCCCCTACTTTTTTTACATATATTTTTTATATGTATATTTTATTTTATATATGTATTTGTATTTTATTTTTTAAACATCTTTTACTTTTTAAGTTGTTTTTGAAACAATCTGCTTTTAAATAATCTGCTTTGAATAAAGTTTTATCCAATGAAGAGGGAGGAGGGTCTATTTAAACATCCCCCAACACTTGCTTATACTATCCTTGATAAAGTCCTTAGATAGGACGAAACGCGTTGGTCTATTGATCACAACAAGCCTCCGTATTTGTGCAGGTCACTGCCAAACTTCCGCGTTTCAGACGTGGCAACACGTTTTTCAAACAATATACCAATCTTCACGGAGGACTGCTAACAAAGGATCTTTTTTCCACAAGACCTACTCGATAGGGAATTCTAGGGTAAGACTATCCTTCGTTAACTGTTACCTTGGATTTGTATTTTTACTATAGAAGAAATCACGTAATCACTTGGAAGAGCTATAAACATTAGCACATTGCTTTACCGTGAATCTTTGGCTTACATTGTGCCTTATCCATCCATACTCCTTTTGCTATAGTAGATAATACGATATCATATCAAGAGCTATACATTAATACATCGGTTTTTTCACTATGTATATTTGTCCACTGCCCCCTCTCTTTCTTTATTCAACAATTGTAGATGATGAGAGAAGCGGTGGATAGAAAATGAGAGAATGTGATTCTGGAGTAATTTAATTAGAGCCATCTCAATAATTTACATAGTATATGATCAGAATGCTAGTTTTACCAAGTAGAGATATTTATGAAATCCTTGATGTAGTTATAAAGGAGACACACAGTAAACGTGCCAAGTATCAGCACTTCAGATCCAATGTAAATTGCCAGCTAATATTAGAGCCAGTCTGCCAGGATTAACAACGGCTGATTCTGTGGATGGTCCTGACCATCTCTGTAGCCATTTATAAAATACTTTTAAGAAATATCTCCAGAATTGCTGCTTATAAATAGTCCAATATCAGGGGCAGGCTGGACTGGGGGACATTTACACCCTGGTCCAGCCTCTTAATAGGCTACCTTGGGCTGAATCACCTTTATTTTCTTCCTTTAAAATGTTCCTAATGGGCTGCAGAGCAGCATCTTGCCCCCTCTCCCCATAGGGCTAAAATTTGCCAGCCAGCCCCTGCCCAACAGAGAGAAGGGGTTAAAAAGACGTGGAGAAAGAGTCATGAGGACGCTGCATCGCGTAGAATTGGCTCCAGCGTTCTTGGAGTATGCATTCATTCTCATTACTGCCGAATGTTTATTTACAAACTAATCCTGAATACAAACCGCTACTTTAAACATCCAAACAAACAAAAAGAGTGGAAGAGAGCCAAGTTCTCGTTCCATTTATATTTGTATAATTATGCTCCGCAACCTCCAACAATGCTAATCCATACAGCACTGTAACCTAGCTGCTCTCCCGGCAAAGGACGGGCAGCGGCGATGACCCCTCTGACTCCCGCGGAGGATCATGCGTTGTCAGCGCCATCATACAGACTGCCGCCAGGACAATCGTTGTACATGCCCTGTGATCACGTGTAGCCTTCACCTGGACTAGATCAATAAATGAATACGAGGGCCATACAAAGGATTTAACAATCGTAATAATACCCGAGCGCAGAACAGAAGACAGTTATCAATTTATATACAAATCGCCAAAATATGCCACAGCGCTGTACAATCAGAGAATTGTAATGAAGGACGTCAAGCACTTTCCCAGTGGAGCTTAAATTCCAATTTCCTTATTACAGACATATGAAGAACAACTTAGTCAGAAGGCAATTAAACAACTGGTAGGTCTTAAGCCCGTGCTCCAGCACTGCCAGGCAGCAACGATATTCTCTATGCCAGCACTTCCCAAACCAAGTCCTCAGGGTGCTCTAGCAGTGCAGGTTTTCCACATTTCCTTGCTGGAGCAGAGGTGTCTACACTGCTCGGTGACGCCTCTTATGTACTAAATGAATCACGAGATCCTTATTACAGGCCATGAAATTTAGTGTTATTAATACACTGGTAGTATTGCCTCTAGTAATGAAACATCAAAAATAAGGAATAAGGAAATACTGACACGCTGATCCAGGTGAAACCTTTTATAATCTTTCGTTTATAACTACAGGTCCCAGCAGTAGGAGCCATGGGGCTGGAGAACCACTTACCTCTGCTAAAATGTCCGAGTGTTCTTGGTGTTGGTGGGAAAGGCTTCCAGACAGACTTTAACATCTTACAGTTGGGCTGGTCAACCTGTGTCTCTCTAGGAGTTGTGAGACCACAATTCCCAGCATACCCTTCCAGATATCGAGTGGCTATCGGCTAGCAGAGCATTCTGGGGATTGTAGTTTAACAGAATCTGGAGAGCCGCAGGAAGGCCAGACCTGCCCGAGAGGGTTATGATATAAACTGGGACAACATAATGGTTCATAGAGGTCGTTGAAAGCTGTGTATGACCATGGCACCCTTTCAAACCACATTATATACTCCATATAGCTTTGCAGTTATCTTTCATTCCTTCCAGTCAGGTAATGTTACAATGAACAATAAATGTGCATTCAGAAGAGCGTTCCATCAAGACATCTCATGTCTGATTCATATACAGGTGGAAACACCGGGATAAATGATGAAAAAGCTTTGGGTGGCTATAGTTATGGCTGCAAGATGAGACTTCCCTCACTCTGAAAGAGGGTGATTTTTGGGGAACTTTTGGCAGGAGTTTAGTGCCCAAGGCAGCTCAACTTACTAATGTTTCAGCATCGGCCTTGTCTAAGGTAACGTCTAAAAGAAAATTAGCAGCAGCAAGTGGCAATGTGTATGTAACCTAGGTCATAATATCCATGCATTAATTCAATGTGCCAGGCAAAACAGTGCTTGTTTCCAGCAGTATGAGGTTCTTGTGGTCCTGTAATAATATGGGGTGAAATTTCCTGGCATGGTTTAACGGCAGCCATTACCTTAGAAGTGAAAGTCAATTTAAATCCCTACTTAACGGCACTGAGTGATCATCTTCAACCTGTGTTGTAGCATTTCTCTCCCAATTGGAAGGCGTTCTCCTCCCCCATCCACCATCCAGGTGCGGTCGCCCAATGGTTTGACCAACATGACACCGTTGTTTCTGTTCTTGGTTTTGCCGTGGCGCAGCCTGTGGATAGAGAAGGGATAAGGGGGGGGGGGGGGAAAGGGAGAGAGAGAGAGAGAGAGAGAAAAAAAAGAGAGGGGGGGAGAGAGAGAGAGGGGGGGGGGGGGAGAGAGGGAGGATATGTGGGGGTGATAGGGATGTGTTGTGGAGAACACAGATTCCTAGTACCTTACAGTTGCTTATAGGGCTTCTATAAGTTTATAGCTCTTTTGGTGTTGTGAGTTGATTAGCCCTGTGTGGCGTCCCTATTGGCACTGTATATTGTGGGGGTAAGGTACCTCTTTGTGAGGGGTGTGGTGGAACGATGGGGGGTACTAAATAGCTCTTATATGGCTAGAGCTGAGATAAAGAGGCAGTGTGTGGTGTGCTGGCCTCTGTTATTGTGTTGTGTTGCTGTGTGTCTGGGATAGGCGCTCTATGCTATGTGTGGTGGTGAGTGGGGATATGTGGTGTAAAGAGAGCTGTTAGGCTTTTGCTGGGGAGCTCTTATAAGAGCATTTGGTATCTTACAGCTGGTGTTGTTGACTTGTGGATTGAGCGCTGTGGAAATAACGGATCCTCTTGTTGTTTCAAGCGGCGATGTTGTCGCTGTGGGTTAAACGGGGCTGTTTTTTTTCTTTCTTTTCTTTTTCTGTGGTTTCCTGTGCAGGACTTCCGGTTTTGGTGGAGCGCAGACTGCGTTCCACTGTGGTTCCTGCTTATTTTCTTGTGAGCTTGTTTGCCCCTTTGTTCCTGGAGTTGAGTGGGGAACTGATTTCCAGGGTGGAGGTAGCTTTCCACTGGTCGTTTTCTACAGAAAACGACCAGTGGAAAGCTACCTCCACCCTGGAAATCAGTTCCCCACTCAACTCCAGGAACAAAGGGGCAAACAAGCTCACAAGAAAATAAGCAGGAACCACAGTGGAACGCAGTCTGCGCTCCACCAAAACCGGAAGTCCTGCACAGGAAACCACAGAAAAAGAAAAGAAAGAAAAAAACAGCCCCGTTTAACCCACAGCGACAACATCGCCGCTTGAAACAACAAGAGGATCCGTTATTTCCACAGCGCTCAATCCACAAGTCAACAACACCAGCTGTAAGATACCAAATGCTCTTATAAGAGCTCCCCAGCAAAAGCCTAACAGCTCTCTTTACACCACATATCCCCACTCACCACCACACATAGCATAGAGCGCCTATCCCAGACACACAGCAACACAACACAATAACAGAGGCCAGCACACCACACACTGCCTCTTTATCTCAGCTCTAGCCATATAAGAGCTATTTAGTACCCCCCATCGTTCCACCACACCCCTCACAAAGAGGTACCTTACCCCCACAATATACAGTGCCAATAGGGACGCCACACAGGGCTAATCAACTCACAACACCAAAAGAGCTATAAACTTATAGAAGCCCTATAAGCAACTGTAAGGTACTAGGAATCTGTGTTCTCCACAACACATCCCTATCACCCCCACATATCCTCCCTCTCTCCCCCCCCCCTCTCTCTCTCTCCCCCCCTCTCTTTTTTTCTCTCTCTCTCTCTCTCTCTCCCTTTCCCCCCCCCCCCCCCTTATCCCTTCTCTATCCACAGGCTGCGCCACGGCAAAACCAAGAACAGAAACAAACAGATCGGCAATCGGAACACCCGAAGTATCCGT
This sequence comes from Mixophyes fleayi, assembly GCF_038048845.1. NCBI lineage: Eukaryota > Metazoa > Chordata > Amphibia > Anura > Limnodynastidae > Mixophyes > Mixophyes fleayi. The sequence goes on from NC_134409.1 coordinate 4,317,675, forward strand.
AACGGCGGCACCAATCCCTACCAAACCCCTGACAAGCGCAGACGTCCAAGGTAAGCTCTCGTACGAGAGACCCCCCCACCCTACAAATGACACCGTTGTTACCTGTATTCCACATCCTTCTCAGCCACCAGAAGTGAACTCAATCAGCACTTCTGGGATATTGTGGAACAACCACCATCAGTTGAGTGACTTTCTTGTAGAACGTTCGTTGCTCCTGCACAAATCCAGATATCGGTAGATTCAATGTCATGGGACATACCGAAGCTACTTGCTGCACGTGGTGACCAACGGGACTTTATATCGGTGGTTTCAATTCTTTTGTCCAATCCTTGTATATCATAGGAGACAACCTCCTCACATCAGGTTTGGTCTTCCACTCAAAACGGCCATACGTTACATCATAACTTCATAACCTGCAAAAGATCTCACGGCCAAGATCAGAGCATAAGTTACCATAAGACGGGCATAACTCTTCAGGGTGCTTCACCAGCGCCTGTTGATATTACCCATCTTTACAAGCTAAGAAGTTTTCCTACCAGTGGTGGATGTACACAACAGAGAGCCCCCTGTGCACGCTTTCTATCCGTGCCACACTGCCATCCACCACACCTAGGATTAACAGAGGCAAGGAGATTCATTTAAAGTCCTCCAAGGAGGAGAAGCATTTGGCTTCTATCCACGACAGAAGCGACTCAAACTGGTGACTAACGTCAGAAAGCTCTTCACTGATATCTTATATAGTTTCTCCCAATGACAACACCCAAGAAAACTTTGATGGTAACAGTGTTTAGCTGCAACCCAGCTTGTACATTTGGCTATACATTATATCTACCAGCCAATAATTCTTGGTATACAGAAACATCATCACCATCTACTATATAAATGCCTAGTGGCGTGTGTGGAAAAAGAAAAACCAAGCTGCAGCGCCACCTGCTGGGCAGAGTTATACACTGACCTATATATTTCTTGAAGGAGAAGTGACAGTTGGGAGTGGTTGGTGGTTGCCGGGTGTGACAGTGGGGAGTTTTTAACACCTTAAGTAGCTTGATGAAGGATGTGGCGATGAAGATGAAGGATGAGGTGATGGAGAAAAATGATGAGGTGGTGACATGTGGACAAAACCACGTTAAAAAAGGGCGCTTGCATCGGGAAGTAACGCTCTTCCCCTGAGGAGGCCTGGGCTAGGCCCAAATGCATGACAAGAACCTTTTTAACACAAAAAGTAGCTTAATTTGACTAGAATGCATGAGTATCATGCACGGGATAACTTGTTTATTTATATAGCGCCACTAATTCCTCATCGATGTACAGAGAACTCATTCACATCAGTCCCTGCCCCATTGGAGCTTACAGTCTAAATTCCCTAACACACACACACAGACAGAGGTCAATTTTGATAGCAGCCAATTAACCTACCAGTATGTTTTTGGAGTGTGGGAGGAAATCGGAGCACCCAGAGTAAACCCACGCAAACACGGGGAGAACATACAAACTCCACACATATAAGGCCATGGTCGGAAATTTGAACTCATGACCCCAGTGCTGTAAGACAGAAGTGCTAACCACTGAGCCACAGCGAAATTTTCCAAATGGAGCAATCTTTCCAGGGGTCTGTTACACAGGAAAGTGGGTACAGATGTTATAGTATTAAAGGTTCACAGAGCTACACTGGGCCAAGAGTCATACCGAGTAAAGGAAACATTGTAACTGCCAGATCTTCCTCTAGAAGGTTGAACCCTGAAACATTGCATTAACATTTTTGAGTGATCTTAGCTCTATTACTCTCTACGTACCAGGGGTTAAACCGGAGATTGAACCTTCGCACAATCAGAGAGCACAGTGTTCTAGAAAAATCGCTGTTTCCTTAATGAATTTATTTCTTTATGGAGTTGAAAGCAAAAACAACAGAAGGAAGAATCTGTTTTCCAAGCCCCAGCCTTTAAAAACCTCGCTTAGCACGATCTCTCGCTTAAAAGCTGGCAGTCCATGACAGCTCTCTTTCATAGGGCATCAAAGCTGACATTAGAATTGCTAGAAAATAAGAATAAAAAGAATGCCTTTTCTGCTTACCCAGAATCCACTTAGAACAGTGTGAAATGAGACAATAACACACAGACCATCCACATATTTCCAGGATAAAAACAGCCCACACAAGAGATTCTAAGTTCATTCGCGTTAATTATAAATTAATGCAAACAGAGATGATAATTTTGTAACAAATAATTAAACAGTGTCTCTGGTTTGTCTACATTGCTTGGAACTGCTCTCGAATGTACAGCATAACATTCCATTATGGAATAGGGAGAACTGTTAAAAATAACTGTAACTGCTACAATGTATCAGTATGGTTATCAGGGACCAGTAACCAGTTACATGATACTGCAGGAATGATTATATTACTCTTAAAAGCTGTTATGTTCACATACAAAGGCAACAAGGCTGGAGAGCAGACACTAATACAATTCTCCCTTCTTCGTTTTCATATATATAAAGTTTTGGGGGGTTTTGCACCACATTTTGGTCACATGACCATGTTCCCACTACAGACATGACGCAGATGGGCTTCAAAAGACAGTTTCAGCCCCTCACTGAGCTGTATGTATTACAAGCAGAGATTTGGAACTCGGCAGGGCCGCTAAGTCAGGCAGCATAGTCTCTCCTCGGCTGGTGCGCTTTCCACCAACTTGGTGATTAGTCAGCTATATGAATAATCAGCAGGCAGAGCTTCAGTGATGTCACTGGCTCCTTGCAAATTGATTGGTTGCTTCTGCTGGACATCCTTTACAAAGCGCTGAATGGTCCTTGCTGTGCACCACAATTTACACCTTATTGGGAAGTTAAGCGCATAGTTGTCAGAGCAGGATAGCGACAATTTAACAAGAACAGAAGGTGGTATCATCTGATGCACAACGTTTGCAGTGTGGTCCTTGCAAAAATGGAGCAGGCTGAATTTTGTTCATAAACGAGTTGCCACTAAAGCATTTTTAGTGTCATTTATAGTGGAGCGTGCAATTTCTTTCCCTCCAGAAAAAGATATTCAATAATATAAAGATCAACAATTTTTTACTATACTAGACATTTTTAAGTGACTTAAATTGCTGACTCACTTTCTTGATTAATTTAAGCCATAAATAAAGATAAAGGGCTTGATTCATTAGTGATCTTATCTTGTACAAAAGTTTAGATGCTTATTTTAAGAAGAAACGGGGAGATAAGAGTGAAGTTAAGATGGATTTTCATCTTAACTTAAGAAATGCTTCACTTATGCTTATTTTGCTTCTTATCTCCCTTTTCTGGGCATGCACAGAGTGGATTTGCTTAAGATAATCAAAAAACAGCAGATAAGATCACTAATGAATCAGGCCCAAACTGAGCAATATTTTAGGAGAAGAAAAACATGAAACGTATTTAATGAAAGGGTTTCTAAAGTGGTCGACGGTTGGACTTTTGATGCAACATTTCCTCTTATGCACTGTGCGCCTCTTCACATCGTTCTACCTCCCTACAACCCCAGATTCTCTTCTTGTGCATCGGAGGTGTCTAAAGAGAGAGGGGGCAGCATCCTCCCTGACAGACGGATCATCTACTTGCACCGATACAAAACCAAGGAGCCTTGCAGTTCATACCCAGCGCGATTCGTAATCGAGGGTCTGCTAAGTGCAGATGACCAGGTTCACCGAGATGGGTGCTATGAGATGTCAGCCACGGACTGTAGCGCAGTCATTGAAAGCAGAGTGGACTCATTGTTATGTAGCAGGTTAGATGATTGTTACACTTATAGTTTAAACGGAGACAAAAACAATTATTTACTAATCCCACTGTGAGGACCATTCACACCGCCATTCACTAGCTTGAAACAATATTAGAATTAACCAGTAAGTCGCACATCTTTAGAGGTTTGGTTCCCAGCCTTGATCTCACCTCTTCAGGTTCACTGACAGACCAGGTGCTATCACCATCTTATATTCACAGACAATCTGGATGTCCAGTCAAATGAACATCTTCATATCAGGGGTGGGAATCCTGTTCCGCTACAACGTATCCATCACTGAGCTGGATTCAGAACACGGCACATCAGTAATTCGGCCAAGGCGTCAAGAGCTAAATGTATCAAACCTTGTATAAAGTTTAGGTGGAGGTGTTGTTCATAGCAACCAATCAGATTCTAGCTGTCATTTATCTAGTATATGCAAGAAAATGATAGCTAGAATCTGATTGGTTGCTATGGACACACCTCCACTTTTCCTTTTTAGAACGTTTGATACATTTACCACAGGTGCCATTCCCTTCAGTCCCTGGATTCTGATATTGTTTCTCTATTCTCTGCCTTTCAGTCAGCTCTTTCATCATCACCATCACTTATTTATATAGCACCACCAATTCCGCAGCGCTGTACAGAGAATATTGTTTTTCACATCTCTTTGGGGCTGCCCTGATGCTTTCCTCCACCTCAGTTCATTTGCGGATTTTGTCAATGTCCTGTTTTATGTTCTCACTATGAAAGTTCCCGATGATTTATTCTCGCAGTTGAGGCTGACAGGACGCTACAGCGGCTATAATTGCCGGCTTATGTGGGTTAGTTGAGGTAAAAGAACGTTCTGCGATTCCCATTATCTGAGTGGCACGAGGGGCCGTGTGCCGCCAGGCAGGAATCATTAAGGCCATCACTGGGATATTCTGTGAGGAGGGAACAACCTGGGTAACAGCTCAGACTGTGAAAAAACATATAAATAAATAAGATTCCCAATCAGATCACTCAACCGAGGTTCTCCCAGGGGGACCCTCAGGTGGATTTATAATTACAAGGAGCAGTTATATCGGATACCTATTTGCACCAATAAAAGTAAAGGGGGGTGATAGACCTCCCCCTCCCCCCCCCCCCCCCACGATGTCACAACGAAGAAACTGATAATTGCTGTGCCTAATGGTTGCTGCAACTTGTTATATATCCTCCCCAGCAATGTTTAGATACTGTGTAACAGAGGCAGTCACCAGGGCCATCTTAACAACATTATGGGCCCCCGGGCAAAGCAATGCACTTGGGCCCCTACCTCCACAACCACTCGCAGGAATAGAAATGTAATTATCAATAAAATTAAGTTTATATTTATTGGTACCTGCAACAAAATTCAGCGGTTAAACATTAAATAACATGCTGTACATCTGTGCCTTGATACATGGGTGAAGAGATTTTTTTTTTTTTCTATTGGGCCCTGCCTATGGGGCCCCTATGCTTGTGGGGCCGCCAGGCAACTGCCTATCGTGCCCAGCGGGAAAGACGGCCCTGGCAGTCACACTGTTCTGCAAATAATGTGCCTGCAATGGTGGTCGCGTACGTTTCAGACCCGTCACCCTTCTGCCACACACATAAATGTATCATCATCATCATTTATTTATATATGACTAGGGTCAATTTAATAGCAACCAATTAACCCATCAGTATGTTTTTGGAGTGTGGGAGGAAACCGGAGCACCCGGAGGAAACCCACGCAAACACGGGGAGAACATGCAAACTCCTCACAGATAAGGCCATGGTCGGGAATTGAACTCATGACCCAGTGCTGTAAGGCAGAAGTGATAACCACTGAGCCACCGTGCCACCACCCCATTAGTCTTTACAGGATCCCGCAGTACACCAGCATTATGGAAATAGTAGACAACCGCTTTAGGAAGCGCTAACATCTCCGCTATGTCAGCCCTAGGCCAAGCAAATGCATAAATAATTATTATAATCAATATTCTTTAATCTAGCACTAACATTTTCCACACTGGGGTACAAGTCTGTTGTACACAACTACAAACCAACATAAAAGCCCTGATTTATTTGTGACATAAAAATCAAGGTCTTGTTGACCTGGTAAGTTTAATGCGGCAAAGAGATGAGACTCCATCTTGGCTGGGCTATACTGCTCCAGCCTACAAGCAAAGTTTCTTAATCTTCCTGTCACGCTGCAGGATACAATTACAGCGGATGCAAATGAGATATATTTAATATACTAATCTAGGGCAGAGCTGCTAAGCAACAGTCAGACAACCAGCGCAGCCATGCAGCGGCCATGTTTTCCCAACGTCAGCTCACATCTTACCCTGGGCTTTGTCAAACTAGAGCAGAGGAGTCGAGAGAAGCAAAACAAAGTACCATGAAATCTTGGCGTGTCAAGGAGCCACAAGCTCTTGTGCAAGTATGACGGGGACAGAATTCATGCTGGTGTGCTCGGAGATGTCCAGTGAATATTCCGGGTTATGTGACAAATTATATCAGTATAAATACTGACTTTAAAAATGTCAGAAAGTTCAGTTCCGGCAGAACCGAAATCTACTTTGATCCCTGCCCAGGGGCACATCTAATCTAAGCAGCACTTAGAGAGTTAAACCCCCTTTAATCCTTAAAGGTCTAATAAATAGAGGCTGTCATTTGTCATTTTTACTGGGTAACTGGGATTCTCGGAGGTAGCCAGGTGTGACTTTTATTATAGAGGAAACACAAAGGGCATCGTAAAACGTACTAAAGACTTTCAGCATCAGATATTAGTTCTGCACTGCAGCGAGAAAGCGCTTAGCTATAGGACACCTACTTGTTCCTGCATTCGCCCCGGAACGGACGGAGCCCCGAGAGCCAACAGCGCCGATCGGCTTCCTTAACCGAGCAGAAATGACATTACTCTGCTGCCTCGTTGCCTTTGTCTGTCTAATTTCGGCCTAAAAGCCCATAAAAATTAATGTCATGTAAATTAGGTGATTGCTAATTTTGTAAAAGGTTTATTAAATGAGGCTGAATTGATTCTAGAAAAGTAAAACTTAATATGTTGGTCAAAAGTTGTGACTGGATCACACAGAGTACTTTATCCCATACAATACGGGGCACTTATCATGGATCAAACGTCTATTATATATTGTAAGCGGCGCCCTCTTACCACTTTGACTATCTGTTAACACCCAGTCTTATTTTAATTACAGAGTTTGCTCCCAAATGTAAAAGTAAATGCTAATACCAAGAGCTTGTTACATGCAGGGACTAATTTCTGAGAAAGTCAGATTTAGAAGACATCTTATCTTGCCTGATCCGACTTTTCAACTTAAATATACAGGATTTTAATTGAAGTGTTACTCTGGCCTCTACGATGGAGGCAGCTGAGCATTCAACCCTCCTCTCGGTGATGTCACCGTTTCCTAATGAAGGGACTGGAAAGGATCACATAAAAATAAAAAAACACAAAACCCTACATGTGTTCAGAAGGGGAGTAACACTAAAACAAACAAGCCCGGCTTAAATAACACAAAAGTTTTCATAAATCTATTTAAATGTGAGTGGTATTATCTATATTAATGAGAGTGGTATAGTTAATAAAATGGTGAAACGTTGAAATATCTTCATGCTAGTGATCTTTTCATTGTGTTTTCCAAACAGACATCAACGATCGAAAGTTTTGAAAATACCACAAGTGAAATAAAATTGTATCCAAACTAAAAGGCCGCCTGTGATCGGATCGACCGCCTAAGCCACCCTGTCTGTTGTTACTGAGAACCGGCTGGGTTTACTGTGCCACCGTTTCCTTTCATTATCCCAATGCGCCCTCTAACCGCAGTAGGAGGGGTTTAAGCTGTTGCCACCACTGGACTCCTTACCAGCATCCAGAACCGGGTTCCTTCTGGGTAACTGACGCTGCTAGTGTACCCCGTTACTGGTGTACCTGGGCTGGAACCCCTGACCTCTTGCTATGGATTAGGGTTGCTGTGGATGGATCCCCCCTGGCCTATCACACGGGCCAGAGCTGCTGGGTAGCGGGCAGAGCGGTGGTACTAGAATGCTGGGTCCAAATTTTAGAACAGCCTGGAACAGATTAGAGTTGGGTCTAATCTGTAGGTCACAGGAATTTCAGCATGGAAAGGATGTAAAGCAGGTCTCTGAAGCAAGTGATGTTTATTTGCTCAAGTAGTCCTACACCCGTCTGTGGAACTAGTGATCTTTCCAGAAGTACAAGAATGATACATTACATGCTCAAACAACTCCCTTTTTATACAGTTCTGACATAACTCCTGGCAGGAGGTAAACCAGCCCCCTGATCCAAGATGGTTCCGCAACGTCTGAGCTATATTTAGTATCAGGATTTTATATATGTTTCCCAAACATGGATTTACATGCAATGCAAAGCTAACAATATTTATATTTGTCTGTGATATCCTAAAACTTGCTGTGAGTTCCTGCATCCTGTTTTAGACACAGAGGAAATCTAACAGCCAGTCTAATTAAACCTTCCTGTGCCTTCAGGGGTGTGGGACACTCACACATCAAAAGGTCTAATTAACATGAGATTAACACGGGTACTTTCTTCAGACAGCTGCAGAATACACATTTCCTCCACTCTATTGCTAACTTGAGAATTCCCAAACAAAACTTACAAAACCCCAAACAAGTCATTTCCCTACATAACACATCCCAATGTGATCCAGCCACAAATAAGTTATTTATAAGTGATCCAGCCACACCGTCCCTCAAATCGGGTACAAGTTATTTGGGTCTCAGTGAAATGCATTGTCGCTTTCTCACATTACATTACAGGTCTCCAAGGTATACACATAATACTAACAGCTGCATCCCTCGGTGCCTTGAACTAAGCACCTTTTGGTTACTCTCAAGGCACAGAAAGAGTCATCTAGGAACCACCAAAAAACATGGCTTCTCTTTTGCACAATTGTGCGCATTTTTCCTACACATATCAAACATCACCACCAATTCCGGGTCTTTGGAAACCCCCATGTACACGCCTACACCTGAAACTGTGCATGGTGGATTGAGTGAAAATATCCCGTCGCCCTTTTATTCATTTACACTTGTGATTTTTCTCCTACAAAACTGTTCCTCTTCCCTCAGGTATGTCTTCAATCATGAGCGTGAGGACACTGGGGCTGCCCGACAAAAGGCGCCTTGTATGAGAACAACGTATCCAATTAAAAGTTTTTCTGACATCTCTAACCACCCTGAGAAATCAACCATGCGGGGAGCAAGAGACTGTGTCCTTACCAATTAAACGCCCCTGCTCCACCCTCGCTAGTTCATTTAAAAAACCCACTCCCCCCAAAATAAAATCTCCTTCTTCCACTTCAGTGCAAATCTAGATTCACTCATGGGTCTAATCCGCAAGTACCAAGATCAATTTCTCCCGTTGAAATTGTCCACATTTGCACCAATGTATATTATATAAATATATCTCACCATCTATGTACGCAAATCCACGCAATTTCCTGTAAAATCATCCACAGTCACACAGAGGACTGCAGAGGGTCACTCGGACATTATTTTTTCTTATACATCACAGAGCACAGAATGACTTCAATTGCAGCTCATCAGTGAAATGTGTGTGACTTACAGAATCATCATCAGGATCATTACTTATAGCGTTTATCAGGAGTACATTGAGACTCAATTCTCATTTTCACATCAAATACAACTGTGACCAGGATACAGACAACAAGGCATTATGTATTCCTGTCGATAGAACAGGGGGAGAAAAATCCTGAAATATTTCAGACAGGAAGCCGTTATAGGTGATCCAGGTAGTTTGTTCCTGGAATAAGCTTGTTAGGAGAAGGTACAGCATCTAGATTCCTTAATGAATTTGGGACGCATTAGCCGGAGGAAGAACCGATGAGGGAAAGTGGAGTCTACAAATTGTCTGCACAAACCACCGAAACGTTCTCATCACTTGTCAGTCTCCTAGGCAGGTGCACTGTAGATGTTCCATCCATAAAACAAGTCACACTAGGCTTAACCCTACAGTGCTAAAACATTTCATATCCCACAATGAAATATACCAGGGAACAGGGGCAGCAGCAGAGGGGATTATTAGCGAAATCCCAAACAAGAGAACTTCGTGTTGTTTTCTATTCCGCACTAATACCTGCCCTTCCCTGGTAGCGTTCTTTCACCTATGGGGCTGCCTCATGCTGAACCCAGTACTAATCTACCGAAAATAGCAGGAGAATTCCTGGCAGCGGGCTGCCCTCTGCCCCTCCGCGGGTACCTGGAGTGGAAAGACAAAACTTTTGGAAAACAAATCAATTGTTTATTTTCAGACAATAGAATCACTGAATGCAACCTCAGTAACTACCTGGGGGTCCCAACACATAACTTTTACAACATTGGAACGAAAGTGCGATAAACCAGGCAGATGTGGAAGCGGTTTAAATGATTTATAGACTATACAGGCGCTCGGGAAGCTACAGGCGTATATTCCATTACGCTGAAATAAATACGACAGGGGGTGGGGGAGAGCTCGAAATCCAGATTTTATTAGAATAAGTGAATCAGTCTATGGGCCTCATCCATGAAATGGCTCAATGGTCCCGAGTCAATAAGGAGAGCAAGGCAAGAAAAGGAGTAAATTTGATCCTGGACAAAACCATGTTACAATACAAGGGGTGCAGACTAGTTCATTATTTTGCACATAAGTTATATACTGGCTGATTTTTTATGTAGCACACAAATACTTGATAGCTTTATTTTTACACTAAAATTTAAAGACGATCTAGGACAGTGTTGGCTAACCTGTGACACTCCAGCGGGTAAATGTATCAAGCTGAGAGTTATCCGGCGAGTTTGAAAAGTGGAGATGCTGCCTATAGCAACCAATCAGATTCTAGCTGTCATTTTGTAGAATGTACTAAATAAATAATAGCTAGAATCTGATTGGTGTTTCAAACCCGCCAGAAAACTCTCAGCTTGATACATTTACCCCCAGGTGTTTTGAAACTACTAGTCCCAGCATACCCTTCCAGCAATAAGCTGCTATATATTGGCAAAGCATGCTGGGACTTGTAGTTTCACAAACACCTGGAGTGTCACAGGTTAGTCAACACTGCCCTACCCCAACTATAAATCTGTCCTCACATTTTACATTTACCTCCCCCCTACAACACAACATGGTTTTGCCCAGGTGCAAAGTTACTCCTTTTTTTAAGCTTTCTTCCTTAATGACTCAGGCCCTAAGTGTTTATTTATTAACGTATATTTATATAGTTCCAGCACATTCTGTAGCACTTTACAATTGGGAACAAACCAGTAATTAAACAATACTGTGTATTAACAGAGAGACAAAAAACGTACCTGTAACCACCTAGAAGCAACTAGAAGTAGGGCAATGGGCGCAGTGATACTAGAATAATTGTAGCTTGGACCTATCAGGACCCACAGCTAGTCCTATTTATCCCTGTGACCTGAGGGACTCTTGTCTGGGGAAAGGTCTGCGGAGTTAGTGGCTCTATATAAATAGCTGCTGATGAGCGTTTAGTGCCCTACTGCTGTACATGAGAGCACAAGTGGGGTTTAAACAGGAGACAAAAAAGGTCAGTGAGAACAATTAACATTAAGAAAGTAAATTACATGTCAATGTGAAAGAAGAAGGGGTTCTATTTGTGAGATGAAATTTCAGCCTGTGTCATTAAGGCCAGTTACCCACTGGGGTCGTGTGTGCGTTTACATACGGTAAACGTGTGGATAGCACAAGATGCGTTCTGAAACACTGAAGAGCAAATAGAATGCTCGCGTAACGCTAATATCAGCCGTAGTGCGTTTGGCGACAGGATAAACCACTTTTCTAGTGTCATACCGAGTAAAACGCAACTAATGCCGCTGAGTATGAGACCTAACAGAGGTCCTGAGAAAACACTGACATGTGCTATATGGATTTCTATGTTGCAAAAAGGAAAAAAAATATATAAGTTCACTTAAATGTTTATCAAACCAGATGCTACATAAAGCCGTGTACACCAGACTGCTGCTCTCCTTATATGGGTGGAAAAGTTTAGTCCAGACATTTCGGACTCGTTCACACATAAGCGCTGGGGAAAAAGGTAAAAACTATGAAAACTAACAAGGAATAAAATCAGGAAGCTGTAACACTTTTTGAATGCGCTTTTCATACATTGCGCTTTGTACTATTATAACCTATTACACCAGCAGGGCGCATTAACGCATGAGAAGCAGCTTGTGACGACTTCTTAAGCTTTAAACACTGGAAGACAGGGGTGTGAGGAAAGATGAGACTGCATCTGGGATGCGTGAGAAAAACAAGGAGATTAGACAAAAACACCTCGTTAGGAGAACTAAAGACTTTGCTACACTTTACACTGAGTGATATTTTTATATCTTTTCTCTTTGCATTCCTAGAATTGAGAATCGGTTACTGATTCACTGACTGACTTTAAACCGCTTTGAAACACTAATTGTTTCATTTGTTTATTAATCACCTTGATGATCGCACTGTGAATGGTTTCTCATGATTTGCTGAGGAATTAAAAAGATAATGGATTTCAGGAGCGCGCAATTCTTTCTTTTCAACGGGCTTCAGATAAAAAGGTGGTTTTGTCCACGAAATGAGGCTCTTAGGCTGGTTACACACTGCAGGTTTTTCCCCTGATTATCGTGCAAATCACACGATTAACGAACGTTAGATCTCGTATTAGCGAGTACACTCCAACGATCAGGTTTCATTGTTCCAAACCACATCGTATCGTTTCATTTGATTTAATAACAGGACTAAGAACTCCTATCCTCATCTTTAGTACAATGTCCTGGGATCTGACACAGGTCAACTGCTAAGACTATAGTCATTTGAGCTGCTGTGACATCACTGGTATGAAGTCACACAGTGCTTTTCTGCAAAGCAACCTGCGGAAAATGACTGAACGAGACCAGGGAGGCCATGTATAGATTAGTTATTTCAGGAACATTGTACATCGCCATAATACACACAAAGTTTCCAGCACTTGTATACAATTATAGATAGAAATGTAAAGAAAAAAATATTGTGATATAAGTATTTAACAAAAGTCATTTCTATTGGTCAGGGTTTAGCACTTTATCAGTCATTTGAACATATTAAAAATCAGTTGCTTTTCTGAAGTTATCAAATCAATTTGTCTTCCACATATTTACACAGAAAAGGAACAATTATTTATAGTTTTCTATTCTGGTGTTTGGATAACAGATCCCATCACTGTATATAAAGCACAACAACAAATCAGCACAGAGTGTGATCAAATTACAGCAAACATTCATCCACTCAATTATCTGCTATAAAAACAAAACAAACAAACACCAAACGAAATTCAATCCCAGTTGTCATTACAGCTTTATAGTCACGAACTCCTAGAGACACTTTATGCAATAATAGACCTGTTTTTTGCTGTGTAATGGGAGACGTGAAACATTATATCAAAAGTAAATGTTAAATAATACATTTATTGACTCTTCTGGGCAGATTTAATTCATCCCGAGGGCCCATATGAGCATCAAAATCTCCACTCATTATTGCTAGCGCCTTAATCTCTTCTAAACAAAACAACCCACAAACACACAACAAAAAATAAAAAACAGTTCTGATGTCCCCTTGTCCAAATTAATTTAAGACTTAAGAGAAAAAACAGAGAAGACGTAAAAATCAGAAACGTTTATGTTCAATTGACAGGAATTGCGTTTCGCAATGTTACATTTGCAGCGGTGTAAAGTTCTGACCTTGAAGTCTTTGGGTTCCACTAACCGTTCCGTGCTGCATTTGTAAAATTTCTTCTCATTGAATTTATAGTACATGAATAACGTCCGCTGTGTGCTGTGGTCAAACGTTCACAATTTAGCAGTCAGAACCAGAACGAGGTGAATATTTAGGTGAAGCATTCTAAAACTGTCACTCATTTCTCTTAAATGAAAGGCAAGCTTATAATATTCCTCAACCACCCTCTTAACCTCTATACATTACCCTATTACCACCCGTTACACAATGTCACACAAGACAACTCCCCCTGACCAACACTGTTGTGTGACAGGATCATTTAGCTTATGAGTCACTTTTACCTTTGCAGTCTGGCTGGGCCGAAATGCAAAATGTAGACTTAACCTCATGTATCAAACTCCCATTGTCCCATAGATTGTAAGCTTGCGAGCAGCGGCCTTCTCACCTCTTTGTCTGTTTTACCCAGTTTGTTTATTAGTTTACTATGTTTGTCCCCAATTGAAAAGCGCTACAGAATATGTTGGCGCTATATAAATAAATGATGATAATGACGATGAAGGTTCTTTCTTAAAATGGCAGCGGCCTGGACTTTGCAGCAAAGTTTTTCCAGTTCTACCATGGCCGCTTCCAGCTGTACCCGCATAGTCACAAAAGTCTCCCCAACAGATATTTCCAGACACTTCTGGAAACTGGAATGGTCACTTGCTCAAAAGGAAATACTCTACGTGTCCACAATCAACTTTTGCGGTGTTATAAAACCTCTCGATTTATCCTCGCACCCCATAGAGGTGCAACGAGAAATGCGCGATACTGCGGTACCGGAATGCGACCAGCCACCAAATTCTGCCAAATTGAATCCCCCCCGTAGTGTTCAGATTTATAGAAGAAGAAAAACGTCACTGACATCTAAGTAATCTGCAACCTTCACATTCTTCAATATTCAGGACAAAAGGAAACTTGTTAAATAACATCACATCTGCTGTTTCCCTCTCAATGTAGGAACCAGTTTCTCATTGTTCTCTTTGTTTCCTAAGCGCATTGAGAAGCTTAATGAAAAACTGTATAAAAAAATTTGCCTCTGTGAATTAACTGAACAGGCAGCAGAAGTAGATGCAAGGGCACAGAAATCATAATCACAATTACCCTTTATAAGTCTTGTTATAATCATGACAGTGATACGCACCAATCCACAGAAGCCTGATGGATATCATCATCATCAATTTATATAGCGCCACTAATTCTGCAGCGCTGTACAGAGAACTCACTCACATCAGTCCCTGCTCCATTGGAGCTTACAGTCTAAATTCCCTAACATACACACAGACAGACACACAGACTAAGGTCAATTTATTTGCAGCCAATTAACCTACTAGTATGTTTTTGCAATGTGGGAGGAAACCGGAGCACTCGGAGGAAACCCAGGCAAACACAGGGAGAATATACAAAGTCCACACAGATAAGGCCAGGGCCGCCTTCAGAAAAAATTGGGCCCAGCACGGGCCCCCCAGGCCCCCCCCCCCCCTCATGAGCGCCCCCCCCCCATGAGCAACACATACTTTCATACTTACCTGGGGGCCCGTCGCTGGTCTCCGCTATTCTGTCTTCAGCCTGGCTGTCACCGTGACAGCCAGGCACCACGATCCGATCGCAGGGGTGGAGGAATCATTCCCCCTGCGATCATGTGATCTGTCACAAGCAGAGCACATGATCGCAGGGGGAATGAATCCTCCACCCCTGCGATTGGATCCTGGTGCCAGGCTGAAGACAGAATAGCGGAGACCAGCAGCGGGCCCCCAGGTAAGTCTGTGCTGAGCTGTTGTACCGGGCCCCCTGGTGAGCCCGGGCCCGGTACAACAGTACCCCCCGTACCCCCCTGATGGCGGCCCTGGATAAGGCCATGGTCTGGAATAAAACTCATGACCCCAATGCTGTGAGGCAGAAGTGCTAACCACTGAGCCACCGTGCTGGATATGGGTTTCTTTGATTGTCACAAAGTTATTTCTTCAAGTAGATGTTTAAGGACGGTTAAGTTACAATGTAATATAAGTTGCAATGTTAATCAGAGGTAGACAAACTATGGATCTCCAGATGTTGTTGAATGACTGGTCTGGCAAAGCATCCTGGGAATTGTAGTTCCACAACAGCTGGAGATTGCCTTAACCAAGATGTGAATCTTCTCATAATCCTTAAAACCCTGCACCTGATTCATTACCAAACGCAAAACAAATGTAATGTGCATTTCTTTCTTTCTTTAAAAATGCACATGCATCGGACATACGCACGCCCGAATTCAATAAGGAGCAGATGTAAAGATACGTCTGGTGATGAATACGGGTCCAGGTCCGCTCTGCTCTAACAGACAATACACTGCAGGATACAATACATATGTGCAACAATATGTTTAATGTTTTGACCTTAATGACTATATTATTAAACAATATTGTTTTTTTATTCCATAAAATACAATAGGATGTTATTAATGTCTACTGTACATAAAATACATTGTTACAGTTGCTCCTGATTACAGACACATGTTCTAGCTGTATACACAGCTGTCATCACTAGTAATCAGCACTTACACCTGACCTGTAGCTGGAGCAAGTGACTGAAATTCACGTACCTTATAAATGCCCAAAGCTTGTACTGGACGCTGCTGTGTGCCCTCCAGCTTGGCACGCCCGTACTGTAAACTGACTACGTGCATACGCCCAGTCTGCTCCCCATTCCGCCTCTGTAGTCGTAGGCTGTGATAAAGGTTCTTTTTGCTCGAAGATTCATTGAACGTTGTTGAGTTCTATGGCGTATGGTCCTGTTCTGGGCGTGCGCAGAGTAATTGTGCGTATCCACGCAACGTATCGCCAGTTACGCTCCTTAATGAGTCAGACCCTCTATTTGCAGCAGGAACAAAGGAGATATCTCAGGATGCAAATAAGAAAAAGACATCATTTATCTTACAGCCTCACAATGACTAATGTACTGTTCATAAACTAAATGATATTCATATAGCGTGTGCATCGGTGATGTATATAGCTAATTTATACTACGTCCAATACATCCCCACTCAGCGCAGCAGTTCATTCTGGTGTTAAGTACTGACGGTTAGACACGTGCGCAGTTACACTTCCTTGCACACTACAAAGACTGCCATTCCATTTCATTCCCTTGAAGACAGCCCTTGCAAATCTCCAGACCTTTCAGCTAGATTGATGCACTAAGAGACTCTGTCACTAATACATAACCGGAGACAGCCATACGGTGTACAAGGAATGAGAGTTTCTATTCTTCCAGTATTAAACTTCTGGTGTCATTATAAGGGAGGAACATGACAAGCGAGAAGCGGGCCTCTTTCACAGTCACTCTGTGCACTTAGTAAAGTGGCGCACACACGCATGCTACATTTCAATTGGTGTCTGAATGCTCAAAGAGTGCATTAACGCAGACATCAATTATCCATATGTTGGAGTCTTTGAAGTAAGCTCAGAGCGAGCGGACACGCTGTAAAAAGACAATTCACTAAACAAACACAGAATACGGATTAGAGGACGTGATATTTATTCTGTAGCTGAACAGAGGAGGAAGAGCTTATAAAATCCATGCAATAATCAATATGAAAGGGGGGCACAACTACAGCTATCACTGTTGTAGCTCGGACTTAGAAAGGAAGACAGACCACACGGTACAAGGAGAGGGGAGGTGTCTAGACCAGCAGCGCCACCCCAATTTTACAGCGTATGCGATTAAGGCGGACCAGGCGCCTACACACAGTGAAGGCGCCATTTTTGTGGGCAGGGGCCAATCTTCATATGAAATCAGCCTGTTAATTCACTGGGATCCCGAGACTCCACTGAGGTTACTGACGGCGATGGTTGCTACAGAATTTGCAGACTGAATGGTTTTAGCGACTTACACATCCATTCCAGGTTTCGTGGGAACCCTGAGTTCACAGTTGTGTTTTCAAAGTAATGGAGCGCACACAGCAGCGTCCGATTCAAGCTTTGGGCATCTCTCAGGTACGTGTGTTTCAGCCGTATCACTGGCACCAGCTACAGGTCAGGTGTAAGTGCTGATTACTAGTGATGACAGCTGTGTATACAGCTAGAACATGTGTTTGTAATCAGGTGCAACTGTAACAATGTATTTTATGAACAGTAGACATTAATAACATTTTGATATATGTATTTTCTAGGAGGGAGGGGGAAACTTTTTTTTTTTTTAATCTTTTGTGACTTTATATTCCACATACGTATTGGACATATCCCGCAGTGTATTTTGTCTGTTAGAGCAGAGTGGACCTAGACCCGTATTCAACTAAAGACTTATGTTCAGATCCGCTTGTAGCGGAATGCGGACGTGCGTATTCCCAATTTACGTTCGCTTAGCGAGCTTTAATGAAGCAGGTCCTCAATGAGCAAGTGAAGCACCGATGTACCAAAAACATTAAATGAACAGTGGAGAAAAGTGATGTAGATTTCAGGATTAAATCAATCAACAATGACAGGCTGCTTCGTTAGTCATAACCATTTGTTTAGCCCACAGAACGTCCGCCTATGGTGTGAGTAGGGGATGGGTACAGTTTACGGGTGACAGTAAACATTTTGGACTTGTGGTTTCCAGCAGGCATATGTATTCATACCTCCCAACCGTCCCGATTTCAGAGGGACAGTCCCAATTTTAGGGTTCTGTTCTGCTGTCCCTCATGTGGGACATGTTTGTCCACACAGGAGGGAACACTGCGGTGGAGGGAGTTATCAAACGAGCCGTCTAACACTCTACAGCGCCAGGTAACCCTCTGGGAGCGTGGCCACACCCCGATCGTGCTGTGGACACGCCCCCTGTCCCGCTGCCAGGGATCGACTTGTAGGGAGGTATGTGTACGTACATTTTACATGGAGAAAGAAGTACATGTACCAGCATAAATGAAAAGCTTAGTGTCCCACTGTCCGTCTAAATCAGTGATAGGGTGACCCGTAACACTGCAGGGGGCCACAAGCTCGTCCATCTAAGCTTCAAAAGGGCCGCACATCACCCTTTATCTCAGTAATAAGATAAAAACAATACATCTAATCACAGAATAAATTGCAACAAAATACATTTCGTCATTAGATGTAATACACTGGAAAAAACAAACAATATATATTATATATATTTTACAAGTAAAACTATAATAAAATATAAGTACATAGATTAGAAGGCACGGAATAACTAGTGATTTGTGGGGGAGGCCAGTCGTGTGTCTAGAAATATATTCTTTTCCAATTGCAGGCTAAGCATAAAACCGATTCAGGAAAATAAAAGCAATCAGATGCAACTTGTGATTGGACCGCACAACGCCAATTCCTAAGTGGTAAAAAAAAAAATCTGCAGTCGGGTCTGGATGTGGCCTGAATAATCTGTTACAGCTCTAATCTGTAATTTCAATCAAGAGGCCTTCAATTATTAAACACTCCAGCAAAAAAACAAACAAGCAACCGGCAATCAAATGCAAGATCTACTGACAAAACAAGAGGTGGAGAGTTATAAAACTGAACTAGCCACCTGGATCTAACCCTGTGTTCACTGGGCAACTAACAGCCACTAATACTACTCAGCAGATGTATTATTATCGTGTATACATAGCAACCATCATATTATACTGCTCTGTACAGAGGATATATAATCATTCACATCAGTCCCTGCCACGTTGGCACTTACAATCTAAATTCCATAACAAACACACACAGGTCCATTTTTAGGAGGCCACTAAACCTGCCAGTATGATTTGGAGTGCTGAATGAAACCGAAGCACCCGGAGGACACCCCATACAAACCTTCGCTCTCTCTGTAAGAGTCTTGGGAAGCTGCCTGGTTTTTAAATTACTTATTTAGTAAAAATATACATGCACCTTGAAACCTTGTTCACCACTTTATTAAATATTAAAAATAATATCTTACTTGCTGCTTTCTTGATCATAAGTAGTCCACAGATGTTTATACAGATTACAACAGCAACTGGAATGGAGCTCGTGAAGTTTGCCATACAAAAAGGCACTCATGCGCAGTACAGTTTTACACACACGCCACCTTGAGTTTAAAATCAGTATTGCATGCCCGACAAAAAATACTAGCCCGTATACCTCAACAAGAAGTGTGCTGTTTTTTTCATACTATATCAAAGTTATGTCAGGCCAAAAGGAAAGTTAAAAGAGGACACATTTGTATAATAGCAGTTTTTTCACTCTATGATAAAGACACTAACAGTGTAATTCTATTTGCTCGAAAGAAAAAAACACAGACTTCACTTACAGATGCGGAGAGATCCATGCATTTCATTTTTACATTTACACTTATCTATGAAATTCTATATGAAAACGCTGTGATGTCCTACACCTGGTTTTCAGATGCAGAGAATCCAGGAGCCAGTCTTAATTAAAAGTTCCTGCCTCCAATGTTGGACCTTCACACATCAAAAGATCTAAATAACATGTGGCTTTTCATCAGACCGTTCGGAATACATATTCACACAGAACAACAAAAGGACCCACAACAAGCCACTTCCCCAAATCACAATATACCAAAGGCTTGGTAAACACAGGCTCATTGTATCAGATATATTCATCAGAAATAGGCATATCCTATTGCAAGGTTAGACAAGAGACGAATTTCTTCCCCTGGTCTCAGAAATAATGATTTCCTATCTCACAATATACTCATCAAAAAATAAGTGCACGTGCAATTACATAAAATAAGTGCCCTGCGCTATTTGCTTTAAATAAATTTTTACCAAAGTTATTTAATAGTGATCCAGTCACAATAAGTAAATACATTGCACATCAGGGTGATTAATTAGGATATTCCATTTCTAATATAATATATGAGGTTCAGGTTCAGCCATAATTGAATTAGAGAATCGACTCTGCGCATAGCTCTCCTCCCCCACCGTAATTAATAAAGCAGGTCTTGGCTTTTGAGGCAGGCTACATGCTGTGAGCACTTCCTGTGGAAGGTTAACTCCACCCAGAAGAATAGATTTGGTAATATAACACGAGAAGGAAAGGGTCTCTTCCTTCCTGCTTTCTCCCTGATAGGATACAGCTCCCAGCTGAACGGATAGAGAAACTAAGTTGAATGGAATGGAGGTCTGTGCATGTGAGAGGCCTGGACGGCCGTGTATATTAGAGGATGGCTACAATCGTGTGTCTTTGGTTTGCAAATGGTTAGTATGTGAAAATGTATTATAGTGTATATGAATGGAAGGTGAATGGAAAATGCCTAACTGCAGGTCTTGTAATAGTGTCCCAATGCTGTGATTAGAGCTAGTAAGACAATGTGATACTGTAGATTTGATCATGGACATTTAGCGCCAACAAATTCCGTAGCGTTTTACAATAATATTGATTAATATATGACTGTGTTGTAGATTGATTGTTTCTCACAAATATGTATATATTTGAGATAGTGTTGTAATTATGCAATATGGCTGGATATAGTGTTGTGGGACTCTTGTGTGACATTATATAATATAATTATATATACATACACACACACACACATTTTGATTCCTGAGACAGTGAAATAGGATTATGTTGTATGAATGGGATATGTAGAGTTTGCATTCTTTGTATTTTGGTTTAAAATGTTAGTCCTGAAGTTCCTATGATATTTAGAATGGATTGTGCAATGACTTAAGGTAGTTTGTAATGGGAAACTTTGAAATGATGCAGTTTATTGCTGGAGAAATTGAGTTTATAGGATGATAGCTACTATGGCAGCAAGCTGATATACAAGGCTGAGTTTCAGACAATAGAGAAAATGGAGGTTGATCTAATCCCGCCATGCCTCAAGATGGCTGCCATTGTAAGTTAATGTGATCATCATGATTAGACAAAATGGCTCCTGTGTGAGGTAAATAATGTCTTTGCTGTGACGCTAGAAGTTTATAAGTGGGATAAATAGAAGTTTATAGTGTGAGATGTTGTGAAATGGATGGAAGAGTGACATGTGTTTTGAATGCTTAAAAAGTCTTCCCCCACAGCTTCCCCCTCCCCCCCCCACACACACAATACAGTCACACACCTTCTAAACAATAGGTGAAGCTGACTCACGTACACCCATACACCACACAATAGCTGATCAATACACACACACAATGATTTGTATATTTATAAAACAGGCAATGAATGTAATGTATTGTATGAACATCTATGCTATACCACCCATGCTAAAAGTTCAAATGAACCTGATAAATTTGTATAATATACTCTGTATACTGTTTTTTTTTTTTAAAAAAAAATTATATATATATATATATATATATATATATATATATATATATATATATAAAGTTTTACAATGAGAATGTTAATTAAGAATACAAAACATTTTAAATGAAGCAACATCTTATGTGCAGTTTTTCTTGGAAGATATATTCATATATTTATTATATACATTGGTCCTGTGGATTTAAGGATAAATAAGAACTATATTTCTTAGGTTAAATCAGAACTACCTTTGCGAGGAATTGGTTGAGGGTAATAGTCATAAATAACGTTATTAATACATTTGCCAGACTATTAGGATCCATATAATACCAAAACAGATGCCCTTTTAGAGATGGCAAAGGAGCAATGGCTGAAACACAGATGAACACATGTGTTTCCCTGTCCGGTCACCCCTCTGGCAGAGAAGGAAGTCTGTATCGCAAACTCCATCAAACAGCTGCAAACATGCATTTAAAAAAATAAAAATAAAAACACATAGACTTGGTAAGTACCTGCTGAGATCAGTTATATCACACAGACAAATTGTCACTATACGCTCATTAGCTACAATTGAATTATACCAAACAGAAAAATAAACATGTTCATTATAATCTTGTTTACACAGATCTATTCTAAAAACGCACAATGACACATTTTGTTTTGTAATATTAGTATCATTCTAACAAGAATACAGTCTGTAGACACAAAAAAATAGACAATAAAAAAATGAAAACACCTAGATCAACCAGCGTTATTGAAAACAAGGGCTTCCACAGAGATGCCCTGGTTGTCTGTATTTCTGGTTATCACAGTAAAGGTTAATAGTTCATGACTTTGATATCTGTGCATTAATTCAAAGTCCAAAGCAAACCAGGCGCGCTACTTCCGAGTGACTGCAAAAACAGACAGATCGCCGCAGGTCAGGGCTTCACAGCAATGTACGTTTGTGAGTTCAGTGGTGCAAAGAGCTCAGGACATAGACTATCGAGCAATGAAGGATGGAGCAATGGTCAGATGACCATAGATGACCTTCGCCACGTTCTCAGCACATGGACAAATCCACATGTTGTGCCATCTGGTGCTTCCATAATGTTGTGGGGGCATTGTCATAGCATAGTTTGGGTACGGTCATTCCTTTAGAAAGCAAGATCGATGCTAATTGCTACTTAAATGGTACTGAGAAATCATCTACACTCCATGTTACAGCAATACTTTCATGATAGGAGGGGTTCTAGATTTGTAATGTCCTCACCCACAGACCATGTTTGGTCCTGATGCATCCTCCTCGCACAATTCCAGACATTGGTAGACTGGATGCCATGGCACACAAGTCGTACTGGCCGCATGTGTTAGTCTAAAGCCCTATTAGGTGATGTTCTACTTCCATTTCTATTTTATATTAATAATCAGTGAAATGCAGAATTCTATGGCTACAAATGAAGACACATTTTAAAAAAAAATAATTAAATCTCATCTAAAAACCCTCCTGTTGAGGAGGAGGTTGGCAGTACTCCTAACAAGGTCTTTCTGTTCTTCTGGTCTCTCTCAGTTGATTACTTTTTCCCCTCAATTCTTTGGGCCATGTCATGTCTCCCGATACGATCAACTCGAACGTGTGGACACTGTAGTCATTGGGGCTGGATTTAGAAAAGTGGAGTTATTTGAGAATTCTGTAATCATAACTATATTATTCTCAATACCGTTTCTTTAGGGGTTGTCCCGATGAGCACGTTTTGAGAAGTAATCAAGTTCCATTTGGATGCAGGCACTCACATTCGTGTCCACACTATTGGCAGAACCCTTTGGTATCTGTAAGGTATCACCAGTGTTGCACAGGGATGTTAGACCACTAAGCATTAAACTTAACCAAGTTGTTGGTTTATTTGAGAACAGGAACAACAGCAGTGATGCAGGTACACACAGGGATGATGGCTGCAGCAGTTGTAACAGTTATAGAATGCAGATAGGGTCATAGGGTCATACAGCAGAAGGATGCTGATATCATTAATCACCTCCCCCTACACCAGCTGGCACTAAAGGACTGACAGAGAGAGTGTGAGAGAGGAGACAGCATACGGACGCACTTCTCTCCAACACACATCATTTAATTCATTGTTGTCCTAGTACACCACAAACATAGAAAAAAGATCAATGGATTCCTAACCAGCTATCCCCCACTATCCACAACGGAATCATAATTTTAAATTAAATCATCCGCTCAGCAAGTTAGCATTACAACATGGAGAGAGGCGTGCAGGGGCATTTCCACCTCTGGAGAACATCTCTGACCAATCAGTTTCCTCCATATGCATCAGTCAGGAGTGGGGGGGCTCTCCAATGGGATGCCAATATCACTTTAAATCCCCATAAATCACTCTCAGCAGAACCATTCCAGCCACACCTGGAATGTGGAAGTAATCTGCTGCTAGAAACTAGACAACAACCAATCAGATCACTCTTCAATTCCATATACAGAATGGCTTGCAATATAGAAAGCCGACCTGCAGGGCTCACTATTAGTTAAGGCAATAGAGGGACCTCCCACCTCACACGGAGAGAAGTTCTCTGGGGGAAGGGGGTTGAATGTACCTCAATGTAACACAAACTGCTTAATTTGTTTAGTTTTCTGTCTTCATCACATAGATCAGCAGCTCTCAGCCTGTGGGTCCTTGGAGCCTATTCCATTATTTAAATAAAAAGAGCCTCTGATCCACATGAAAACATGCAGAGTATACACGAGAGATCTGCCGTTTGTAATGCAATCACAGGACGCCATCAGAAGTTACTAGAAAACATACTCTTATATTTCACTTCAAGCTCTTGTTTAACATAAGACTAAATGCATTTATGATGGTGCTATAAACGCCTGCAAATAAAAGGCAGATTTTTTTTATTTATCCCCAGTCTCAATGAAGACGTTGCCTTTACAAGACGCAGAACGGTCGTCTTCCTTCTCCATCACAAATACATTTGTTCACATTCTCCCGATAAACAGCTTTAATGTCCTTTTTCCCGCTCTGTGTACAGAAGTACAATGCAGTTCTAAGGTTACACAAAGGAGCTACTGAAAAGCTGCAAACTCTCCAATGATCTAATCAATGGAACACATCCCTTCCGTAACCTTTCATCCTAAATAAATTACATTGAAGTCAAAGCATTCTCTCAATACAGACTGACCTTTTCCCAACAACTCGCAGAGGGAGGGCCTGGCATGTTCTTACATTATAATCAAGCTGCGGTGGAGCCTTAATTTACATTCATCTCAATGTTTTGTGCCGGAACCAAATATGCAGCCGATTGAATTATATTCTATTCTGTCCTTTCTTGGAAATCCCTTTCCTAAAGTTTCACCTGTTCCACCGCAGAGGACGGGTTGGCTCACTATACATCAAGAGCAACCCCTAATATCTCCTACCACAAAAACACTTGCTGCAAACATTTTACGGACTACGACGTAACCCAATGTATTTACTACAAAACAACTTGTGATATCCTGGTGAAGGTCCATCTAGCAGCGTGGTCTTTCAAGGAAATCTCCAGTTATTTTTATCATACACATTAGATTTAAAACCCACCTCTTCAGACAAGGTTATGATATTCCTCAACCACCATCTTAATCTCCTTAGATTACCCTATTACCATCCTCTACACTGCTAACACAAGACAACAACCCTCTGATCAACATTGCAACACACACAGGCCACTCAGTACTTTTACCTTTGCATTCTAGCTGGTCCAGTGTGCAATATGATGTAGCACATGCCCTTGTGTTTCTAACTCCCATTGTCCTATAGATTGTAAGCTTGTGAGCAGGGTTCTCTTACCTCTCTGTATGTATATATTACCCAGTATTGTCTTATTAATGTTTGTTCCCAATTGTAAAGCGCTTCGGAATTTGCTGGTGCTGTATAAATAAATGTTGATGATGATTTAAATGAATTGTCAACTTTGGGCAAGCCATCCTTAATCAAACGAAACCCACAAGCATAGAAAATACCAAAGCTAAGAGCTGGATCACACAGTGATTTCTTTCGCTGGGTGATTCGATCCAGAGCACTGCAACAGAACTCTACTGCGGAGCTACGAATGGACTAAAGCGAAAACCAACGTGAATCAATGCTACCTGGCTCAGGTAATAGTGGGGTATCCTAGGTGTGAGGGGCAGGTTCATTTGTGGAGCTGAGCAAACAATTTAATTGCTGGCATCATTGATTTTAAAACGGAACAGTTAAAACCACTCATATCACTGCACTGATGGAGGCCAGTGGTACGAAGAGGACGGCATACAATACCCCCATTCCACTAGAGAGAAGATTCTTCACATGCAGGTACTGTTAGATACACTTTATTAAAAAGTGTATCTACCAAATAATCAATTTATACACAGGCAATGACTGGCAAAACTGAACCTTAAAGTCAATTAAATCTATTTTAATGGGGTGAAAATCCATAAGATTGGAGATTTCCAGTAAAGCTTGATTTCTGGAAAAAGTATGAAAACCTATTATACCAGTGTACTGAATTCAAGCAGCTTACCGAGGATTCTCACAAGTAACAAAGCTATATTCTTACCTTTAAATATAAATGCCTGTCACTTCAATAAAGGGAGATGCAGATCTCGGAGATAATGCCGTTTGCAAATCTCGGTGCTATGTTGGACCTAAAGGAATGTTTTATCTTGCACAGACTAATTAACAAAAATGAAGCAATAAAAAGATAAATACGTTCTTTGAAGGATTTTTTCACTTCCAAACACAATTCTCTCTGCCTTTCATCTCTGCAGAAAGTTTTAAGCTTGTAGACGCAAGAGAGGGATGGATAAAATGCTGATGTACCCTTTAAACGGGCCCTTCGTTTCCACACTACCTCCAGCGAGATGCTACATAATCCAGGGCCGGTGGTAAGCATGGCAGGGGACTACTTGGTAATTATTTTGGCTTAGGGGTGCCTTGAAACAATTATGGAGACCCTAAGGGTGCCTCGACCTGAGAAAGTTTGGGATCCACTGGACTAAGGGGTATATTTACTAAACTGCGGGTTTGAAAAAGTGGAGATGTTGCCTATAGCAACCAATCAGATTCTAGCTGTCATTTTGTAGAATGTACTAAATAAATGTTAACTAGAATCTGATTGGTTGCTATAGGCAACATCTCCACTTTTTCAAACCTGCAGTTTAGAAGATATACCCCTAAGTGTTAGATGCGTCTGAGTCTTCATGCACGGTAGGTAAATGCGTATTTTACACAGTTAAAATGTACACTTTCGATTTCTACATATATCCCAACATATGTAAACTCATCAATTGGTTTAATTCAATAGTTATGTAACCATGTGATCAAGATTTAATGTTAATTTTGTGACTCCCACCCAAGTATTAATTTTAGGCTACGGATGGACTTCTTGAAGCTTTATATATATATATACTTTTGACTCAGAAATGTTATTAAAACAACATACCTGTAAATACTACAATATATATGATGTTCGAATAGGTAAAGTACCTTTTATTGTGCAAGGTAGTTCAGCGTACACAGACATGCTCCAAAAGTACGGTCATGGCAGGAGGAAAACCTTCTCTCTAAGCAGGTGCACTCAGCACAGTTAAAGTGCAGAAAGTGTTGCTGGATCCAAGGAGTCCACCTATTCATCTAATGGTCCGGATAGGAAATCCCCTCTTTCTAAGTCGGACCCTGCACAGGATTATTAGAGACCAAAGAGTTTCTGATTGGTAGGAGAGAGGTTCTCTCCCTCGGATCATTATGTGCAAATCAGTGCACCTGAGCGTCAGTAAGCAAAACATTTTATTCCATTCTAGATTAACCAATTCCACCCAAAACTATTTTTATTTGGTTTTGGCTGCAGTTAGCCTTTAATATGTATTAACACACTTGCAGTCCAGCAAGGACACCCTGGGACTGAGTCATTAAGTCACGTACACTGAGCGCATTGTGCGTTTCTTATAAACCGCACGTAACTCGGCTCTTCGTACTCCCGAAGTCAACAAGGAAAGGATCTAAAGATACGTGTGGTGATGACTACGGGTGCAGGTTTACTAGACCAGACCCTGCAGGATACGTACAATACCTACCTGGAATGTAAAATCTCAAAAGAATGCACAGAAAAAAAATAATAATGATCAATTAATGTTACCTGTCAATAACCAAGGGGCATATTTAAGAAATCATGGTAGTGCACTATCGTGAACTTACCCAATGTGCCCTCCGCAAATTTATTAAAAGGTGCATCGTAGTAGATATCATGGATATCTGCTGCTTTGCACTCATCGTTTTTAGCGAGCAGTCACCATTCAACAGTATGGTGACTGCTCTGGCCGCAATCTAAGTCCTGAAAATTATTTTTTTTCGGGAACTTGTCATGTTAATGTACCAGCTGAAGCTGGCGTACATTATCAAAATTGAAAAAATCCAACGCTGTCAGCTCTGCTCCGAAGAGCAGAGCTGGACAGCGCATGTGTGGAGGGATCACATGATCCCTCCCTGTCACTCACCGCTCGCTCCCTGCAACGATAGTTGCAGAGACAGAGAGGGGATCTTTGTGCGCATGTGCAGCTCTTCGAAATGCACATGCGCAGTTGAAGAATGAAGAGGAACGAAGAACACCTGGAGGAGATCCTGAGACAGCGCGTCCCGAAGAGGGGGGGGTAAGTGTGATTTTTTTTTTATCACAGAAACAGCAGTTTTTCGTAACTGCTGTTTCTGTGATTCGTTTTTAATAAATTTGAGAAATAGTTCAATCCTTATCCATGCGATAAGGATCGATAACTATTTCTCATTTTTGCCGATGAATGATAAATGTGCCCCATGGTCATTTTTGATCATACATGCAATTTTTTTTTTTAATTGTTTCCCTTGGAAAAACATTTATTAGGCCATCCTTAATGTCTACTGTACATAAAATACATATTTACAGTTGCTGCTGTTGGCAGACACATATTTCCGCATACATACTCAGCCGTCAGCACTAGTATTCGGAACTAGCTCCCCTGATGGAGGAAGAGATACGGCAGAGAACCGGCACTTCTGTGTGCGCCTGAGTCTGACTTGGACGTGGCTGCGCAGGAACGTCCTCACTGTATACTGCCTACAAGCAGCCGGCCAATCCCCAGAGTATTCACTCCCCTAAATCGTAGGCTGTAGTAAGTGCCGTTTCCGCTGAAGTTAACTTGTGGCTGCGCTCTGATGTGTAACGTCCAGTTCTGAGCATATTGTGGACAATAGAAAACTGTGCGATACGTTCCTTAATGACTCAGGCCCCTTATACTAATACGTCCCACTTTGCTAAAATCTAGGAATGGATTTGGGTCTTGAACAAGTTGGGCATCGATCCCTGTGTCGTGGGGTATCCAATACTATATTGTGTAAGATCATCGTGTAACCGTCCCTGTTACACAATATTGTTCCTAAATCCAGTTGTACATTATTTAAGAAAAAAATAACACCCATTTCCCTTCTTGAATCGCATTCCTTATTGCTTTACACGGCTATGATTATGTCATCACGGCCACGATATCATCGCGGCTGTGTGAGATTTGGCAGCGGCCAGTTCATCCGCCGAGTGCCAATAAGTAATTATATTACTGTTAAATAGCACAAGGACGTGATAGAGACGTCCTTATAAGTAACATTATGAACATCAGTGGTCGCACAAGAAAAAAAAAAAATCTGCGGAGTAAAATTAATCCTCTTAATATTGTTAATGGTTATTTCAAACCAAAGAGGTGCATTTTATCAGTAATTCTGCATAATGGTAAATTGGATTATGATGTTCAAAACTCAACACACCAGCGGGTCGGCCTCGTAACACGAAATGCACGTTTTAGATTATTATGTATTAACGTGTACGGTGCACTTAGCTTCAATGATTCTAAAATAAAAGCAGTGTAATCTTTACATGGATTAATCATAGAACTAGCAATGCACAACAAGACAGCAATTATAAAACAATCATTTGTACAGTAGCAATTTATAGGTTCACTTTACTCAACTTGCAAAAGACTCTCTAGCGCAATAGAACTGCAGAGTGCAGACGACCGTTACCTAGTTGAGGGTCTTGAGTGACAGTTGGTGTGTGACTCTCATCCAGACCCTTAATTATAGCAATAAAAAACATCCCTAAAATGACATCTGTGCCCTACATCATTCATCCCAAAATCATAGCTCCCGACCGCCCAGATTCAGCGGGACAGTCCCGATTTTAGGGCTCTGTCCCGCTGTCCCATGGGTGGGAACATTGGAGGGGGATATCTAATGGGCAGCCTAGCTCTTTACAAGTGAGGCCACGCCCCATCATAGCGTGACCACGCCTCATCATTACATGGACACGCCCATCCTAACATGGCCACACCCCTTGTTCTCTGCCGGGGTCTGACATGTTGGTAGGTATGCAAAATGCCTCTATATGCCGTGAAGAACTTTCTACATGGGTCAGCCCCCCCCCCCATTTGCTTTACAATTCCCCCACATACTCTCAGACCTCCACAAAATGCCCCCAAACATCCCCCAGACACTCACTGTTTGGGAGGAATTTTGTGACACTAAACAGAGCATCCGATCATCCCTTTAATCAGATTACAGGTGTTAATTGTCCTTCAGCAGAACATTTGTGTAAATAATGTAAGTTATTTGGTTTTTCATGCAGGAAACGCAGCAACAACATGAATCTGTGATTTTTATGGCATTTCCTCCTATAACTTCGTCTTCCCTTTACAAAATCTCTCTGTGTGGGGGGCACTAATATGTAGAGTCACTCAGCTGCAACACATTTGCTGTTCTGCACTCAAGCTCGTTCCTGAGGAGAGAGTCACCTGATCCGAGTCCCTGCACTACATAATGGTAGAGGGAGGAGGGAAGGGGGATTGTGCTGTGAACAAGCATGCTAAGAAGAGGGTAGTTCCAAAGCCTCTTTGCTGAAACCACAGTCATATGACATATGTATAGAGCAATTACATGACATTGAGGAATCTGCAAATCATTGATAGCAGCCACCATGTTAAAGCGCTACGGAATATGTTGGCGCTGTATAAATAAATGATGATGATGATGTATCTTCTTACAGCAAATCAGTGATTTTTGATAAAAAAAAAAAAAAAAACAACATGACTTTCACGGGATTACAGCTTTACTATGTAATGTACCATTGCACTGAATAACACACATGAGATAACTGGTGGTATGTTCTTTCACTTCTCTGCAGCAGGTCAGGAGGGTGGTACTTCTCTAACAGAGCAGGCAGTGACTGACAGCTTTCCAGACTTGCGTGTGCACAAATGCACTGTGTGAATTGGCTGATATAAACAAAAGAGCAGGGAGCAGTCACAATAAATCTAATGACTGCAGATTTTTGACCTGTACGAGATCTCCTCAGGACACCGTCCTAAAGATGGTGAAGGAGTTTCAACAACAATTTCTGGATGCAAATTAAGCAATATCAAAAACTCCACTATGCAAAATAATGGTGATATCACAGATCAGGTTAAAACCCATAAACTGGAAATTTGTTAAATCAGGTAATCACTTTGCCAGGGTTGGGATATAGGAACAGGAAGACTAGGAATACTGAAGCGACTTCCCAGTGAGCCCACGGCCAACGTGGCATCGAAACTGGTCAGTAAAGAAAACTAGAAAACAACATATCACACGATTCTAGACCAAAATAAACTGACAGATGCTAAGAAAATGCTGTTTACTTTTATCCATGACATTCAGTGTAATATGTACAGACAAAGAGAAAAGAATGACAGAAAATCAATGTGAGGTGCAGTTCTACACGGAGGTCGTACCTTGGGTTGAGGTATAAGACAGAACCACTGGGAGGCGATATCAAGGCCGATAAGTGAGGAATAGGATCCCACATCAATTCTGGAGTCTGGATTAGATCAGCAAACACGGCTTTATATCTGTAGGGGGAGAAAATGCAGTAAAATTGGTGGTATTGTTTCACGGAGGTCAGCAGGTCTGTTTTGTCTTTCTTTATTTGAATACATTCTATTATAGAACACTTTAAACATCAATGATTTGGGCAGGGCCTGATTATTTAGCCACATGCAAAGCGCTAAAGCTGTCCGCGATCAAAAATGCTTTAAAACATCAATTCCATAATAAAAGAAAAATATGAGGTGTGTTTCTTTTAACAATAATCACTGTGGCAGCTATAAGCTTGGTAATTACCATTTTTTTTCTTGGTTTGTTTCTTCAGCCTGCTATTTAATTTATACTCCTGCAAAGTTACTGCAGTGTCATACGCCTACCATGGCAACCACAGTCACATGGCACATAATGTAGTGAGCAGGGAAACTTTGGAACACCCCTCTGACCTCTGTGTGCAAAGTGTAATATCCCCCCACTACTCCTTTCCCCTTCATGTGACATGCTGAGAACCTGTGTGTGTGTGACACGCAGCCATACTTGTCTGCTATACTGAGAGATTTTAAAAAGGAGATCATGATTTGTAGTAGGACAGCTAAGAAAAATGTTGCATGCTTAAAAGGCATTTAACTTGCTATTTAAAGAAGAAAAATACTATTTTATTTGGGAATGCGGCTTTGAAATTAAATTGAGTAACAATAGAGTTTAAAGCAAGCTGTACACTTAAATTAGGACATGTAAAAGACAGTATCTACCATTTGACAATACGGTTCTTTGCAAATCATGATTTTTCATTTTGTTGCTGGTGGAAAACAAATTGATTCCCTGAGTAATGAGACTGTTTCAACAAGGTGACAAACATATCAGTCTTGGCTCACTGCTAAGTGCAACAACATAGCCAAAATATTATCACATTTAAAAGCCCAGACTACCAGATTTTCCAAACTCAGTTGACACCGGTCAGATGAATTCCACAGCAGGTAGATACGGCCAAACACATGTAAGGGCTGTTTCAGATGGGTAAACTTAGTGCACGTGTGTTCAGCTGCTCTCACACAGAGAATTAAACCATGGAGCTCGCACACAACCTGCTGTGCGGATCCTCGTGTGCTCCTGTGAACAGAAGAGAATCGCTCACAGCTCAATAGTCACCACGTACACGTGTTAAGTTGAAAGCAAATTTCATTGTTGGCGTATAATACGCTTTTCAGAACTAGTGCTTTGTGCGCTGGCGCAGAAGTAAAAAAGCGTATTATAGTCCAACAACGCAATTTGTGTTCAAGTTAACATGAGCCCCTTCACAATCTTCACGTCTGTACCGTAGACGAGTGCTCAATAAGAAATCTGATGAAACAGATTTATCTGACCAAGAAGAACCACTTTTCCCCATTTCACCAAACGGGTGAAATGTGGAGAGTTTCAGTGACACACATCAGGCTGCTTTCCTCTAAATAAAGTGCCCTGTAAATGTCATATCCGAGGATTTCAGCTTATTCGCGTAACGCCGCCCTCGTCTGCAGCCACATCCTTATCATTACTGGCGTCAATGTATAAAACCAGCAAACGTTCATTACGAGGTTCACAAGTCCTCATCGGAAGAAATCATTTTCTGAAGAGTCATCTGCTAGAATTAAATCACTCAATGTGGCCGTTTTCACTCAACAGCAATAATTATAATTATTACAGTAATTCAGTGACAACAATATGCAGAGATGGGGTGGGTGGGGGGGGGGGGGCTCTCCGCTGGAGCTGCTGATGGTGGGGGAAATAGGAGCAAATGTGCAGAACACATCTATTAACTGTTACCACTTTACAAAAGCTCAGTGTCTATATGTATAACTGCTCAGGAAATTCCTTACCCGCAGGGCTTGCAATCAGGGCCATCTTTTCCATTGGGCATGATGGGGAGCTGCCCAGAGGCCCCACGGGCAAGGGGGCCCCAAAGGCACAGCTCTTAATGAGAATAATTAATCCTGCAAAAGAAAAAACCTGCAAAAAAAACCCTACAAGGGTCACTGAGAAAGTACATCTATATCTCTATCTCTATATATCTATATCTGTATCTGTATACATCTATATATCTATATCTATATCTAGGGGCCCCAATGCACTGCTTTGCCCGGGGGCCCATAATTTTGTTAAAATGGCCCTGCTTGCAATCACCTCTACATAGACGTCTCATAGGTTATAGGACAATCTACAACAAAAGAAGAAAGCAGGTTGCCTGATAGGGTAATATTTCGGCAACCAATTCCCCAAAAAGGTGCTACTATATATGCGTACCAGACATAGATAGAGTATATTATGTTATAGCAGACAGGTACAGGCATAATTAAGTGGACTGGGCGAAATCCATGTGAAATCTCTCCATGAAACTTGAGGTGCAAGGTGCCCTGGTATCTCTTCTACTAAAGTGCCTTGAACACATGAGTGCATCATGAGATGGCTGGAAGCTGGGGTTTCCTACTCTGATCCGAGAAGCTAACCTGTAATCGAAGCTAAGTAAATTTATCTCTTTTATTGATATCTTTTATGCCTGTTATTCCTTCTTGGGATCAATATTTCACGATGGTAAAACCCACCTAAAATAATGTTCCACTTAAAAAGGCACCCAATAAGTCACGTTCCAGCAAATGGGAGTGCAACAAGCCCTCAGCCAGTGCTATTGTTCAAGTTGAAATATATGAAACAAAATAACATTAAAATAAAATGTCCAGTGGGAACTAGAATAAGGATTTGCTCTATTTGATTAACTGTGGCCATCAGTTTATTGCATAGACCATTCAGCAGTCTCTCGCAGACAGCATTAATGATCCCCCCCACGCACTATGAGACACCTAGAGTAAACAATCCAACCTGTTTTGGGGGGTAACGTAGAGCACACAGCTCCACTCTCCTCAGTTCTATCCAAACGCTCTGCAAACCAATTTTTATTTAAGCAAACTAAATTTCCCTGGTATTATATATATATATATATATATATATATATATATATATATATATATATATATATATATATATATATATATATATATATATATATATATATATATGAAAGAAACCCGAAGAGAGATATAAAAACCTTCAGTCTATTTCCCAGTGTTTCTCCCACACTCCCTGTTCGGAAAACAATCCGAAAAATTTATCGAAACACCATCAGCCAATACCAAGTATGTAGGTTCATCTCACATCTTTATATCCTTTACTGCAACTGTAGACAAAACAACACTTAGGTCAGTGAAATCTTGAAGCCAACAGGGTTTTAAAGAAAAAGCAAGGACAGTGTACACACAACGTCATCAGCAGCAACAGCTCCAGAATATTAATATCACTTCCTGTCCTGTTTATGGAACATTAAATATTTTCCACTTACAAAGCTTTTGCATGCGCCTCCTGGAACGTTACAAAACACATTGCTTTATCTTTGGTTCATTGCTGTGTTTTTCACCAAAGCATTTCTATCAAACAGACAACTGCTCTGGGGATACAGTTGTATCCAGTGCACAAACGAGAGTGTTGCATTAATGGCAACAATAATGCTTAATTCTGCAGGGATAATATAAAGGGTTTGGTGACAGGCATAGAGGGAAGCCAGAATTACGTAATTATATTAGTAAAAGTTGCATGACGGTTTACACTAACCAATAAATGACAGTTGTCTAATGGTGTAAAATCACTTTGAAGAGAAAAACACATTGATTGTACAGGGCATATTTTGCTAACTATTTCAGAAGAGAACTTTTAAATTATAACCAGACTGGTAAAAACATATCAAAGACTTTGATATATGATAATTAAATTACTAATATATAACTTTCGTACGGGGAAATAAGTTGGTTAATAAAAGAATCTAATTTCATAATGCATAAATGATTAACATTACAGTGTTTATTTGAATTATATTGTGCAATTAGGGTCAGCGAGCTGCCAGGGCTTTTTCGAGAGACGGTCACGTACACAGTAACCTCACCTGTTCTAAAAAATCACCTGTACTTAAGGTGATATTCAGAGAAGGACCAATGCGATATAAAAGGTGTAAACAGAAATTTTCCAGATCTGGAAAAAAGGGCAGTGGTTCAAAGGTAGCCCAAAAAAAATCAACTAAAGACATATGTCTCCCTCCTGTTACAGCTTCATCTCCTCGCTGGTGGCCCCTTCCTAGAGCCAGTGACAATGTAGCAAATTAGATTCCAGACATTTTGCTACTTGTATGTAACATTCTAGTACATTTATACAACATTCTTCTACTTTTATGCAACATTCTGCTACTTTTATGTAACACCTGCTTCCAATTTACTAAATGCAGACTGCTATATTAAATATTGATATAATAATAATAATAATAATGATAACAACAAAAAGAAATCTAAAGCAGGCTTATATTGACAACAGGTTAGATTCAAGAAGTAATTCTAGAAGTAATTCTAAAGTAACCAAATGTACAGGATTAGCCGCATAAATTACAATGCTGGAACTTTTTGGCATTCAGTTCTGTAAATTCATCCATTCAAAATTAAATTGAACTACACAGAAATATGCATTATAGTAAAACAACAAGGGACTTGTAGATTTACATATATCGTAGCTGCAATAATCCAGTTTGCACCTTCCTACTGCTATATCCTTAAGCAAAAAACAAGTTCAGCTTATTTCAGCAACATGAAAACATATAAGAAGTGGCTAAGAGAAATAAAATCGATCTAGCCTAAAAGAAGTACACATAAATATCTCCAGTGACTTGCCTCTATTCTTTCCACGCTACAACGCCATAATTGCAAATAAAGCAGCTACAAGCGGGTTTCGGACGTAGCCACAGAAAAATCATTTTTCAATGTACGAGCAATAGAGAGCGGTCTTGCAAGACAAAAGGTTTGGGCTGAAGGCAATCAGGAAAAACAGCGGCTGAACAAAAGGAGGGTCTGTGCCAGACAACTGAAATTAAATTTCAATTTCACATCTACAGGACAGGTAAAGCAGAATGTCAGCACTTCTGTCCAGAAGACACGAGACGTGATCAGAAGGTGCTGGTCAGGGATAGGGCACCGTGGGAGGCGGAAATACAGATAGATGGGATTGTTGGCGTCAGATGGAGCATCTGGAGTGATATGCGCTCCTCTGTGTCGGACTGTACCACATTTGCTCCACTGCTCACATATACGTAGACAGCGCACTACGTCTGGCTTACAGCGTCACCGGGGAGCGGCACTGGTTTATTATTCTATCGTTCTTTGTGCACTAAGCTTTTAGCAGCATCAGAAAAATAATTAGCCCCAATTAGCCTGGAGAAAGCTTGAAATATGTCACACACAGGATGTTAATTGCTCGACTCGGCTTCCAATTTGAGCCCCAGACTGCGTTATGCTCTCGCCCAGTTTTCCTCAATATGTCACCCAGAAGGCGGTCAGTAATTACCACACCCGGCATGTTATTTTATAGTCTCTGTCCCAGGGCTCTATTATAAGGACAAATATGGAAGAAAAGATTAAGACGCTTACACTCTTTCCTTAATATTTGCCTCCCCTCAGCATGGCTGTGAGGCGGGGGTGTGTCCAGAGGAGTAGTTACGTGCACCTGTGAGGTTGTATACTCATGCTAATGAGGCAGAGTGCGGTTAGCACTGCTGCCTCATAGCGCTGTGGCCATGAGGTATAATCCAACCAGGGTCCTATCTGTGTGGAGTTGGTATGTTCTACTCGTGTTTGGTAGGGATTTCCTCTGGGTGCGCTGGTTTCCTCCCAAAGACATACTGGTAGGTTAATATACTAATGACCAAAATTAAACCGAGTGTGTGGTAGGGAGTGTAGATTGTAAGCTCCACTGGGGCAGAGACTGATGTGAATGATTAAATAGTCTCTGAACTGAGTAATATTTAGGCGCTATATGAATAACTTTAAATAAATAAATGAGATGAATCATTAACTACGCAAAATGTTGCACTAATCTCTGCCATTCTCTGTGCGCCAAAATCTGATTTTAACAGAGCTGCTTTATTATTATTATCACCATTTATTTATATAGCGCCACTAATTCCGCAGCGCTGTACAGAGAACTCACTCACATCAGTCCCTGCCCCATTGGAGCTTACAGTCTAAATTCCCTAACACACACACACAGACAGACACAGACAGATACACACGCATAAACACACAGACTAGGGTCAAATTAACCTACTAGTATATTTTTGGAGTGTGGGAGGAAACCGGAGCACCCGGAGGAAAACACACGCAAAACACGGGAAGAACATACAAACTCCTCACAGATAAGGCTATGGTTAGGAATTGAACTTATGACCCCGTGCTGTAATGCAGAAGTGCTAACCACTTAGCCACCGTGCTGCCTTATAGTCTATAACTAAATATTACATATGGCGTCCAAAAACTTAGCATTTATAATATGTAAACACCGATTGCAATTGGAGGACAGATCACCTTCATTATTTCATAAAAAAAATACTAGCTTTAAAAATGAGTTATAGATAGGAGATATAAACTTTGCATCGTTTTTCTGCTAACAGAGGACAGAACTGTGATTGCCAGCTGAACGCAGAGGTGACGAATTATCACCACCATATTCCGAAAGTTCACAAACTCGCTGAACGGCTCAGTACTGAACCCTGCGCCTCTTTACAAGGCACTTAATGCGGCTACATTCATACTATGCACGTTGCTCTTCTCAGGGTGTTTAATGGTCCATTCAGTGGAATACAGACATCTAAATATATACAGTATATGCTACCTGCTATTTCCTCTCTAGGAATGTCTGTGGCTTTTCTCATTAAAGGTACAATTTCCTGGTGGCTCGATTTACAGTTACACAATATGCTCTGCAAGGTTGAACATAAGTTGCATTAAATAAAATAAAAATCATTATTAAAAGGCTCAGTTTGGAAATTATAGTTACCAATTTAAGCTGCTGACAGGTTAAAAAAAAGCCTTTTGTAACATTTAATAAATATGTACAAATGTTCTCACAAGTCACATGATACAGAATGAAATTAAATATATATAACTGGTGCAACAAATGTATTATAATGTTTACAGTGTACTGGAAAATTTATCTTTTTGCCCAATACTGTGAGTTTAAACAAGACCTTATGCCTGTCAGAAAAATGATGGGTAGTTGTCACTTACAAGTACAATTACTAAGTAAGGAAGGAAAATTGTTGTGTTATACATAGAACTCGGCACATTGGTAGCCCGAGCAAAGAATTATTACTATCTTCATTTTCCCTTATTATCTAAATATTACTGCTTGCACTTGTCAATATGTTTTATAATTGCATCATATCTCCCTCTGTATTACCAAAATAATATCATGAAATTACTGCAGTGCTTATACTTATAACACTCTGTAGCAAGTTGCCGTATTAAGAGGGAGGAGCTTCTCTAACACAGCAGGCAGGGAGTGACTGACAGCTTGGTAGACATGCTCTGCAGCAATGCATTGTGGATGGTTGATTTGTACACTGGGGCGGGGCCAGTGATGTCACCGTAACTTAGGCAACTACAGTCTGTCTTTGATTCCAATTGGTCACGGTCCTAAAGCTGTGGGAGGAGCTTCAACTGTCTAATGTAGGTAGGAGTGATACTTTACCTTTAACAGAACTACTGTGGAATGTCAGGATTACACTGAGCAATGTATTTTACCTTCATTATTCAATAATGAAAATTTTAATCGTGAGGTCTATTGGTGCTTTATGTAATGTGCCAATAAATTAATGTGACTTAGTTACATTTTACAAAATAGTAAACATTTTTGACACATGTGGTATCATCTCACTAAAAAATGAAAATGTATTTTAAAATAAGACTGTAAGCTCCAGAATAGCTCAAAAACACTTAATGAGGTTCAACTGGCGACTGAGAAGGCAACAAGAAATGCTCATTGGGTGACCACATTGGCTCTGTGGAAGAGGGGGGGGGGTGGAGGGGGTGGGGGGGGGGGGAACTGTCCTCGTGAAAGACGCTCCTCTCAGCTGGAAAGAAATCCTGAAACACACTCTGGCTGGATCCACCTTTCTCCATATGAAAATAACTTATTGTATAAAGTTATTGCTATTGTCAGTGCTGCATGTCTGGTTTATATTATTGCAAAAGAAAACGTGTATTAAGTACTAATATCTGAGGTAGGACGCCTACAAACGGAGAAGGAAGTTGCATGTTAAAGAAACAAATGATCTAAACCCAGGAAGGGGGATGGTGTTACCTTGACCACCACATTTCTTTTTATTAAATGCCTAGTGGGGGAGAGTCTTCCGGTCTAAAAAAAAACCCAAAACACTAGCAGTGGAAACGGTCAAAATGATGACCCATGCAGTTATTTAGGAATCACAGAATACTGTAACTCGTGTTTAAATCCCAACTCTAGAAATGCCCTTTTCCCTGTGTCCAGAGCTACCCAATGATGCTGACAATTAATATGTAATATCTGTGTATTGTACTCTGTACAGGGAGAGGTCTGTATTCATGGCTAAACAGGGGAGTAATTAACTGCACGATATCCTGTCCATTGGCTCAGTCCTGGTTGTTTGGCCCAGTACAGTAAACCTCCTCTCCCAGAGTCATCACCCTGCTGAAACAGAGCAGGAGTGCAAACTGGTTTTGTCTCTATACATAGAGCAGATGTTACTGTAGTCTGTGTATACTCTTGTACGATGGGTGTATCATGTTTCCTATGTATATGTGGAAAATCATACCCTGTTTAATGGACTATTATTAGCTTTGCTATTTTTTTTAGAAGACAGCTATTGCATTTATAGAACGCATTACTAGAAGTGGTTTTGAATACAAGCCAATAAATCGGCTGTAAAACTAAGTAGAATATCAGCACACTTCTTCCAGTGAAGTAACGGGGGTTTGGGTGCAAGGAAGACTGTTTAAAAAAAATATGAAATGATTGTAGAAATTGTCAGTTCTACTTGTGAATTGTCCATACCTTCTAGCCTTCTCCAGGCAACAGTCTACGCAAAAAATTATTTTTGCTTTATTTAAAACAAAAACAAAGTTTTGTAATTTTATTTAATGTTGTCACCGCTTTTATTCAATAGACATGGTGACTTTTTGTCATATTAAACTTAATTTAATAACGTTCTATCTTTGTCTTCTTAAATAATTCTGATAGGCTTGGTTTTTGTCACACCACATTTATGCAGGAAATTTATTTACAGTATCTCTGAATAAATTAGGTTGTGAATGATGTTTGAGAGAAATCATGGAGTAACTGAAGTCTTCCTAAGAGTGTCAACTCTTGAACTAACTAGTGGTGGCACAACTTTGAGTTTAATAGTGAGTGTGATATATACTTTTGGGGGCTTTTCTTAAGTTTTAGATTGCCCAGGTGGCTTTGTTATATTAGCTGTGAAGGGTTCATTTCCTCCACCAAACCCAGTGGCCCGCCCGTGGTTCAATCTGCCAATGAGTAGAAAGCACCATAAAGCCTTAATACAAGTTTCACAAAATAAATACAATTTCAAACGAAGATGCAATAAGCAATTCTCCGGTAATTCACCGTCCCTCGGATGTCTTCTAGAAGAACAGCCCTCAGCAGGAGGCAATACTGTGATTTTCTATCAGTTAACATCATTACCTCTATTTTGCAACCGTAGCAGCTGCGTAAAATAAAAACAATTTGCATAATGCAGCCAAACTGCCAAAAAAACAATTCACCCTAAATTCTGTAAGGTCTTTTAAAATCAGGCAGTAAAACTCCAGCCCGTTCTAAAAGCACTAACGGGAGACGTACAGCTGTATTCAGCTGAGCCAACACATACTTGATGGATCTGTACGTTTTACAATCCTATTAAAAAAAAAAAGCAGATCCCAATTTTTTTTTTTTATTCTCACAAATCATATTAAGCGAAGCCACTGCGCTTGCACATTCTGCTGTCTCACACATGAATTAGGCATATTGTTGTTTAGGCGTGCGACTTCCTCCCTAACCTTATCTCTTGTGCCACTGGACTGTTAAGTATCTCATAAAATTTGAATAAAAAAAATAAAAAAAAAAATTCCCAATCGGTGCTCGCTTCCAAACTCATTAAGTTCGGAAATCGCTCTTCCGTTTTAATGAAAACTAGAGGCTCACAGCTAAATATTAGTAATCAGAAATATGTAAATCAGCACGGGCTTAAATGAATGGTAACAAATAGTAGCAAAAGTGCTTTGAGGGAAGATGGATGTCGAATGAATACCGTTTTCTTTATGGTAAATAAATTACAAAACTAAAACGCATAAAAGCTTTTGTACTTACCACTCAATCTGCTGTTAATCTTCTCCTTTACGACCTAAGAGCACAGTTAACATTTCAGGTGGAGCCATAACTGTGCAATAGGTCCATTAAAACGGATTTAAATAAAAAATGAAAGGCTACATGGCGTACAGAATCCTAACTGCACCCACAGTCCTATAGTCCGATCCAGAGGTCGGGCAGATGAGGCAGCTGCTTGTGGTGCATGAAAAATTGGGTGCAAAGAAGAAGAAAATAGCAGACAGGGAAAGTATCTCTGTTACTGCAGTCTATTGACAGATTGGTTTGTGGCCATCACAAAACATAGACGGTAATGTTTTGCAAGAATCAAACAGCAAAATAGCAAGTTGGCATAATCTATTCTTCCTGCTACTGCCATAACGTATGCAAGGAGAGAGGTCATTTCTCTTCCCACAGATTGCACCCAGTATGCAATCAACGATGGTGTTTTTGCACACACAACATTAGCTGGACAATGGGCCGCTGGAGACGGAACTACAGGTCGATCAATTCAACTTTGCAGAAATTCTAATTGTGCTGATCCAGAGAATGGTAAAACAAAACCCCTGTATAAGTTGCCAATTTAGTCTCGGACTAGACTTGGGGGTGGGGGGGGGGGGGGGTATATTCCTTCTTAACCCCAAAAATGGCAATCAGATAAATTTCCTGCATCAATCTCTCCCATAATGTCATCTACTAACTATAACTATTACAGATACCATTTACCGTAATAAATCAAATTCAATCCGTGTTTAAATTCTGTTGTGAATTTGCAATCATGTTGTAACAGATTCCACAGCTGTGCCACCCTTTACAGTAAAGAATCCCTCCCTGTGCTTGAGGTTAAACCTTCTTTCTTCCATTAGCAACTGATGATCTTTTGTCCTCTGTATAGTACATAAAGTTCGTTAGACAAAGCTTTATATTGATCTCTAATATATTTCTACATGTTAATTAGGTCACCTCTGAAGCACCTCTTTCCAAAGGTGAACAAATCCACATTTTCTAACCATTCTTTATAGTTTAACACTTTATTACTGATGTTATTCGCCTCTGATACCTCTTGCATCCTCCCATATCTTTTCTACAGTAAGGTGCCCAAAACTTACCCCATATTCAAGATATGGGCTAATGATTTATACAAAGGTAACACCATGCTTGCATCACATGCTTGTATCTCCAATTTTTATGCATTCCAAGATTTTACTGGCCTTTATAGCTGCTGACTGGCACTGTGCTGCTCTTCAGCTTTATCTCAACTAGTATTCTGTTCATCTTGGTTTTCCCCAATTATACTTCATTGGACGTGTAATCAGCATTGGTATTACCACAGTCTGTGTGTATAACCCCATCATTTTCTTGTATCCAAAGACCAGTTCTGTGCCGGGCCTGAATGACCAATAGGCTAACTAGGCGCAGACCTAGGGTACAAAGCCTTTTTTTTTGGGGGGGGGGGGGGCGTGTAACCCTTTTTAGGGTGCAGAATTGTGACATTGTGACAGGGAAATTCATTTTAAAATGTAAGAGAAAAGTTGTTCTCCAATGTAAAAAGAAAACATGAAAAGAGAAATGTAGTAAGGTTTTAATCTTGACCTATTCCTTCTGGTCTGCTATAGAGTTCCGATTTTGATAAAAAAGAGAAGAGGGACAAAAATTGCATGACTCTTTTACAAAGCAAAGAAGAGCTGAGTTTAGAAAATATGGGAACATAAACATTGGTTTGAGGGGGAGGTGAAGGAAGCATGCCTTTAAATTAAGGATAAAGGAATATATATATATATATATATATATATATATATATATATATATATATATATATAATTTCATGCTGCAGTCTAGTACTCTGTTATAGAAAACAAGCAGAAGAATGTAGCAATTAACATATATCTCGCAATCAATACACAGAACAAGGACACACATCCCTGCAATTTGAAGATCAATAAGTCAATGTCTCCACTTCTTATAGCACCGTCCAAATCAAGTCCAATTTCCTCCTCTGTAACTGGTCAATAAGTCTTCTTGAGCGCAGTTTTGGTGTTGGGACATGAGTGTTTTCTTTATACTGGCAGGAAATCCATCCGCCGCTCACTACACAATCATCAACTGTTAAAGTTTCTATATATTTAAGCCCTTAATAACTCAAACTGG
Source organism: Mixophyes fleayi (assembly GCF_038048845.1). Taxonomy (NCBI): domain Eukaryota; kingdom Metazoa; phylum Chordata; class Amphibia; order Anura; family Limnodynastidae; genus Mixophyes; species Mixophyes fleayi. The sequence goes on from NC_134409.1 coordinate 4,361,697, forward strand.
TTGTGTGTAAATTTCTTTGCTGCCACAATTGCTGTCAATGAATTAATAATCTATTTTTAGGTGATACATTTTGATTTTCATATTATCCCTTTTTCATGTCCAAATCACAGAACCCCAAAAATGTAAAATAAGATCTTTATACTTTTCTAACATATTCCTATAGTTTTCCAGATCTTCAATCATACACAAAAGAAACATAATTCTGACTAATTCCGAATTAGTCTTATGAAGACTTTTGTAACAGATTTGAGTAGACAAAGAGAGAGAGAGAGAAGATATAGAAGAGGTTTAAATCATACATTAAAACATAATAGCACAGATTATCTGGCTAGATTGCTGTTGGTAGACTTCTGTATCAGACACTGGACCCATGATAATGATTCCAAGCCTTAGGACCCAACGCGCTTCGTCAATCAGGACTTCATCGATGCTATTGTCTTAATGTATGATTTAAACTTTTATATTTCATTGTTAATATATTTATGCAATATCCCCAGTTTCCTTCTCTCTCTTTTCATCCAGATCATCTCAGCCTATGAAGTACAGACAATCCGAAGGGCTGGCTGGGAGTCAAAAATAGAGTCTTAGATCTAAAATACACCAGTTTAAGATTCTTTGTGACCTAAACAGCATTTATGATTATTTGTTATACTGTCACTATTTGCAAGTGGTTATTTGTTGTTTGCTATTTTTTTTTATACATATTTTGAATAGTTTCAAAACATACAAGACAAGCCTTTAAACTGGTAATAACACAATGAAAAGTACTATACTATGCAACAACTCATAGATTCATGAATACCCTGCACGTACTGGTTACAATAACATTAATCTGAAATACAATAATGGCCACATTACAGTGTTGCTAACGGAGAGAATGAAAAGAAGGAAATGTGACCTAATCTTTATGTAGCCGACAATTATCAGCAGCCTTTGCAAACACACTGTTCTCACCAGCTAAAAGCAGAGTCCAGCTCGACAACAGCAAATAGAGTCCCAGATTCTTTTGTTCCGGGATTTACGTCACATATGCATATAAATATCCGCCACGGAGAGTCACTAAATCACCGCAACAATATGCTGTATGGAAGCGTCTTTAAAGAGATATCAAAGGGGTTCGACCCTATCCAACATTATGGGACAACCAGAAGACTGGTGTAACTCAAGCGCTTCAAGATCACTAAGTGTCAGTCTGTAACTCCATAGTGCAACCCACTTTCACTGATGAAGGTTGGGAACTAATAACTTTATTGTACTTTGTACGTTTTGTAAACGCCACAATTTCTGAAGTGACAATGACATTAAAAGAACTAGTAGTTACAATTTTCTGGGGAGGGGAACGGGAAAAACTGATCTCCAACTGTAAACTCCAATGGGGCAGGGACTGATGTAAAGGAGTTCTCTGTACAGCACTATATATATAAATGGCGATGATGATGATCTCTCCGTTATTGGCAGGGGTACATTACTGGCTTCAAGTAAAGTAGAACTGAAAGAAATATTTTGATATGTTGTACAAGAGTGAACGTTCCTTGCATGTTGACCAGCATTGTTTAACCAGGCTATCATTTAGGAGTTGCTAACTCTGTAAGCAGCATGGTGGCTCAGTGGTTAGCACTTCTGCCTCACAGCACTGGGGTCATGAGTTCAATTCCCGACCATAGCCTTATCTGTGTGGAGTTTGTATGTTCTCCCCGTGTTTGCATGGGTTTCCTCCGGGTGCTCCGGTTTCCTCCCACACTCCAAAAACCATACTGGTAGGTTAATTGGATGCTATCAAATTGACCTTAATATATCTCTCTCTGCGTATGTTAAGGTATTTAGACTGTAAGCTCCAATGGGGGCAGGGACTGATGTGAGTGAGTTCTCTGTACAGCGCTGCGGAATCAGTGGTGCTATATAAATAGCTGATGATGATGATCTGCAGATTCGCCAATAAGCTTTACGGACTGACTATGTTAAGTGGCCATTAAACAGACAGAACATCAGAGGAGGAAAATGTGTAACACTTACAAGGTGCCTCTTTTTACATAACATAGATTATATATGTTTGCAATCTGTGTTTTTATCCTTTAACAGATGATTTAAAAGAGTGACCAACATTTACACATGGGAGCGGCAGCCGTTTTGTGAGCTAAACTATAATGAGAATGCAGCTCATCAATTCACTGCAAACCAATGAATATTGTTTGTCGCTGTGATATCACCGATTCCAGGTGACGTAATGATCTGTGTTCCATGAATATTGTCTTCCTCCACTGTGTGTAGAGGACAGGTGCACTGTATGTATGTAGAGGTTACTAGTAAGATTTTGCATTTGATGCATTTTTCAACTGATACATTACAAAGAAAACAAATCTCTCTACATGTATAGTATTTAAACATTATTTTGCTTTACTTTTCCTTAATGAATCGTCCCAAGGTAATTACACAGTTTACCAGGGTCATTTCCCCCTTGGTGTTGTATGTGGAGAGTAAGGACTATCAAGCTGTCTGCGTTTGGAGAATACCCATCACCCCTTGCAACAAACTGACCACTGAAGTGGACTCCAGCTCAGACCGACGGCCAAGTACTAACTTCTCCTCCTTTAGTAATGAACTATCTGGGACTTGCTGTTCTGCAACTAGTCTCTGATTGCACATTATATGAAATAAATACAGCTTTTTTGCATTCACATATATTTCATCACGCTGCCATCTGTAGTGGATATTAGGTTCTGGGACCTGTGGTCCTACTACTCGACTGAACATCAAATGAGTTAACCTCAGTTTTCCCGAGGAATTAATTAACAATATGTTGCTATTTTAAGTACTTATAAGACTTTCCAGAAGCCAATAGGAGTGATACATATACACACACAGTTAGAACATTTTAATTGGTTATTGTTCGAAACGAAATTTGTGCTTTTCTTTATTTGTTGAGAAGAGGTCATTTAATATAATTAATATCATTGAACCTCAAGGATTACAGGTTTTTTTTTATCTGTGCCTTGTATGATAAATGTTAATTGCTTTTTTTAAATAAATGTTATATGTTATGCTTATACCAGGAAAAAATGTTGCAATATAAATAGTTTATCGTAGATCGGTGATACGTTTCCTTTGAGAAGTTACAATGTTGCAAAACAAAACTAGCTCTCAAGCCAAATAACACGAATAATAACAAGGCAATCAGAGAATTTGTTTACACACGTATGTACAACGTCCACAGTACAAGGGCTGTTGGACACGGGAGACCATTTCCCACGTATGCTGGGCACATACAACATGGATGTACTCCTCAATACAGCAGAAGTAATACATTGGGGATTATAGCATACTACAAGGCAGCATTAGGCAATTCTTAACAGCTTGCATCAGAGACACTGTACGTGGAAGTTATTAAACAAGACCGGCATCCTAGCAATGAGCCACCCCCCAGAATAAGACTAAAATAAATCCAGAATAGAGTTTTCTTTCATTATAAATGACTGGCTGGATTCTACTGGTCAGATTTTGTTATTTGTATATAAATCTTATATCTATCCTTGTATTGCTGAAAGAGTTCCAAAGGTGTACAATGAAAATATTTCCTGTGTTCTCTAATCAAATAGTCAGTAGTCTGGTATGATCCTAGCAGGCAAATCCTCCCATATTACTACCTAAGGCACCTTCCCTACTGGCACCAAGACACCCTGCACACAGGGAAGGTAGTCATTCTGTAGGATCAACCAATATTCAGCGTGTATCAATTCGCTAGGAACTATTGAACTCATGGAGGTTTGAGGCACACAGTGCCTCATTAAATCCTAACAAATAGATAGACTTTGTTCTCATGAATATAGGATGAGCCCAAAAGAGAGCCGCCTCCAGTGACAATAGGTAACAGTTACACTTAAAACAATTTTAATATCAGCAGAGTATTTGTAACAAATACAACTACTCCTTTGTAACTCATGTCCTCTCCAATCAGGCTTCCCACCTCCCTCCAAGGATTAAAATGTGTTCATCAAATTCTACCAGCTCCTCTCCTAACCCTCCTCACTGTCCTGTTCCCTTTGCTTATCTACCTCTCCCCTTAGACTGTAAGCTCACATGAGCAGGCCCCTCTTCCTTTTACGATCTAAGCCACCAGCCCACCTGTGTCTTCCCTTCTATCCTCTACTAGTGGCTCTGATCCTGCTTGCTGCGCCAACACTACTGGGTACAGGTTCAGATTATGATCATTTTGCTCCCTTATCTCTAGTCACTGTAAGGAATTATTCCCCACCGAACACTTCACTTCCTGCTGGTTTTAGCCATTTGTGTGCTATGTAATCTTATGTTTTTGCCTATTTTGCTGTGGACTGTTTTTGCCTTTATTGTAATGCCTCGTTTTTGCCTTGTACTGTTTTATTATATCCCTTATGTATGGCGCTTGCGTAACCGTTGTGACGCTTACAAATAAACAATAATACTAGTAACAAATCTTTCTGTAACATGTACATAGCAATTGACCATAACGTAATTGCTCACTGGGCTATAGATCATCCAGCACATGCTAGTTTCTTACGTGCAGCCAGGTTCTGGGTCTTTATCAATAAGTATCACACAAGGAGACAAGCAAAAACTGATTTTTTTTCATCTTTGCTACAACACGCTTGGCAAATCCTAATCTATGGCCTAGCGAATAGTAAAGGCTTAATCTAATTACATGTGGTTGGCTAGTTTGGGTCATCATCATCATCCGCTAATTACACCTGCGCCTGACCACACAAAAATAAAATAACTTCTTCAGCCGTACGCAATTACTGGAACGCACCCTTATTGTACCTTGCCTACGTTAGAGCAATCCTTCGCTCCCCCGTAAACCTCTTTAAGAGGAGGGGGTCAAAAAAAGTGCAAAAAAGTCGCAGGTCTAAATAGCCGCAGTTGCTTACTGTTCACTTTAGGGGGCAGGTGTAGCGGGGAAAAATGCAAAGATACGCTACACAAACGGGTGAACGTCTGACTCTGAGGGGCGTATTCAATTGTGAGCGTTAACGCTGAAAAACGAGCACTCGAAAAATATTACCATTTATACGGTAATATTGCGCGCGAAAAGCGTTAATACGGTAGTTTACTCGCGGAATTTCAGCTCGCAGCTCAGGGAGCAGCGAGCTGAAATTCCGCGAGTAATTACCGTATTAACGCTAAGGGGCATATTCAATTAGCTTTTTGATTCGCGGTAACGCGCGTTGCCGCGAAAAGTGCGCGTTCTTGCGGGTATTACGGTACCGCATTAACGCGGATTTTCGTTCGCAACCCTATGGGCTGCGAACGAAAATCCACGTTATTGCGGTACCGTGTATTACGTTTCGCGGCTGTTCCGGCGCGTTACCGCGAATCTAAAAGCTAATTGAATATGCCCCTAAGATTTTTCGAGCGCTCGTTTGTTAGCGTTAACACTAAGGAATACGCCCCTCAATATGTGTAAAACCCCATGTGAAGGGGGGAATTCAATTCCCCTGAATTAGCGCGGCGTTAAAACTATTACCGCTATTACGGTAGTTTTAACCCGGCTTTCTACTCAAAAAAAACGGCTTTGAAACTACCGTAATAACAGTAATTTATTTGCAGGCCGCTTTACTTTTACCCTTAACGCAGCCAATTGAATTCCCCCCGAAGAGAAAGCTTTTCTTATGACCACTTAGTATTTGTGACAATGTAACACCTCCTGTTTAAAAAAAACTCACAGCACTGCCCGAACAATACTTTACAATGTATACTTGAGATACACAGCAGCAGATAACTCTTCTCCTCCAGTCTCCTTGAAAATAAAACAAGTAACATTTTAACAAAAAATGAAACAAATCCAATAAAACGTTCGCTTGTTGGAAACATCAATCTCCAAAGCCAAATCTGTCTTTTCTATTGAGCTATCAATCCGATCATCCCGTCTTTTTTATCTGGAAATAACACTTTGCCGTGTTAAGTTTCTGACAAGCGTTAGTTAAATTTCTGCAATGGGCGTCGCAGTTTTTCCCAGATCTTAGAGGCAGCAGAAATAGAAGTTACGGTGATATTTGATCATGTTCACATTTCCCCCTCATCAACATTCAGATTTTTCTTTTCCAATCTTGTGTCAAAATTGAAGTCGGGATTGAATAGAGTGAATTCGCAGGCGTTAATGCACTGCTATGTAACCCAGTATGAGAACACAAAAAGCCTCTGACAAGCAGAATAGCAATTGTTCATTTAGTTCTTGCTAATCCTGGAGGAATGTCATATGCTTTGCATAAAATCTGCTTTTCATAACCTGCATTACAACCTTCCACTGGCTGCGTGGGAGATGCAGATAGAGTGTATGTAGTCTCTGCATTTCAAAGAGACCCCAATAAATGTTCTCCAAATTACCCGTATTCTTGTGATTTAATAGTGGTTGAACGTAAAAAGACTTCCTTGCAATATTTGCATTGTTCTGAAAGGGAAACGGTTTACCCCTTGTGCAGGGTACTTGTCAGGGAGCATCCTACAGCCCGATGTACAGAAAGGGGGTGTTTTATTATCTGTAATTTGCTTTCCCATCATTCAGTGCTGTAATTACACAGGGGGAGGTCCACTAAGGAATAAATGTGACTAATTTGCGGCATCTTTCTGCTCTTCATAAGAGACACTCATGTCACAGCTAGGAGTTTATAACGCAGTAATGGGAATTTATTATACCGCACGGCGATTTGCTTTATCAGTGAGTAAAGAGGACACATCCGTCAAATGCAGATGAAGAACTCCAGCATAGAGCTTAGAATCTGGTATTAAATCCAGTGTCGCTCTTACCTCTGATGCACCGTTCAGATGCACTGGAAAGTAAATTGGGGGATCCGTTCTCCTGGGTGATGAGGCAATTGGGATTTCTATACATGAGAACAGAGTTAAGCTCACGTATAGTCCTGTCCTAGGAAGGAGAGGTGACCCTCTGACCTTGGTCCTCTGGGTTGGAATTTTTTTATAATATAGAGGGCCGTAATCACTCGCTACTAATTTACTTATTCACCTTCTTCTACGTCACCCGCAGCTGTGATTTTTGTTTTGTTTTTCTCACCGATGAAAAGGATGCAATGGCCCTTATGGGCTCCGGATCCCTGAGACCTAGGGATTTTGGACCCTGGATGAATCTTTGGAGGATCCCAGGGTAAAGGCCCTCCCTTAGCCATGCAGTTAAGAGGGACTGTGAAGACCCTTGCTCCTAAGGAGCTGTATGGCTCTGGGGGTTGAGAACAAAGGGGCCCTTCCTCTTTTGAGGCGATCCTGTTTTTTTTCACTCTATTATTATACAGCGGTAGCAGTCATTTCTCTTTCTGCTACAAAAAGGTTTCCAGGTATTGTTCAGTCACGCCTACAGCGCAGTTAGCTGTTAGTGATTGAACCAGTGAACTATTTACACTATGGAGCATTTTAGTTGTGAACCTATTATTTGTTAATACATGTCGGGTAGTTGTATGGAACCTTCTATAATGGAAAAGTGGAAGTGTTGCCCATAGCAACCAGATTCTAGCTGTCATTTTATAGAATGTACTGGATGCACGACAGTTAGAATCTGATTGGTTGCTATGGGCAACACCTTTACTTTTCTTTTTAGAAGGTTTCAAACATCCAACTGGTGATGTTTTCTATTTGGGGAATGAGGACCCCATTTTGGCTGCCTGCTAAGCGGTAAAATATATGATTTAAGTCAGTATCGAACACGAAAAGCTTTCTCTACTAACTACATAAAGTATATGGACACGATTTCAATAGTAGTTAAAAAATAAATTAAAATACTCATCAGTAAATAGTGTATCGGGCCCAGTGATTCAGTAGGTTATCCAGGTACTGCTCCGAACCAGAAGCAGGGGGAAATGCGGCAGTAAAATTAATGTTTGCACCTTTTTTTTTATGGTGACCCAATGCAAATTGCTGGGAATTTCAGAATCCTCCCATCATTGTACCCACAACTCAGACACATCTCTCATTTATGAAGTGTGTCCGCTTGTATTCTACTCTCATTCTTATTTTGTTAATTACCATAATATACTTTCAGTGCAGATCACAAGTAGGACTCCAATAAGCAAAACAAACATGTGAAGTGTTTGGGTCCTAAAATAACGAGCCAATTAAATCAGTTATACAAATATATTCCCTTTAGTCCTGTAAATTCAAGTGCAGCTTGAGAAAATAATCAATGTAAGATATATGGATTTCCTATCGTCGTCCTAAGCAAACAGGACACAAGGAGCCATAATTCCAACCCTCTTGTGTTTCATGTTTAAGGTTATATTTAAGTGTACAATTTGCACTTATCCATACCAACCAATCAGACACATGCTTTCATTATTTAACATGCACAGATAAAGAGGCAGATAAAAGCTCATTGCTGATTTGTTGCGTCCAGATTTTGCCCTTAAGCTCCATGTTAACAAATGAGCACTCTTTTCTTTCTACTATTGGGGTGAGAAACTTTAACACCCAGCAGGAGTCCCTGATTTACCTGCCACACGGTCTAATATTTTCTTGGGGTGATCAGTGCTACAGTAATTAATTTGTATGTAGATGAAGAGAGTCAAGGAATGATTCTTACTAAATCCCGTCCATTCTCTATAATCCTACTTTGTTGATTGTTAGCCCCATGGGACGCTCACCGTTCGATCTATTAACGGGGTGCCGATGCTCACAGAGAGCCGCCACATGTGCCGATCACCTTCACCACTGCTTGGATCTCTACGTACCCGGGGACATCTGAGCCAGCAGCTGTAAGAATTCCATTTAAACCGCTCCGTCTCCGGCTACAGAGAGTTCAGCAGCACTGACTTTGATGGACAGAGGTGTCAGCTCTATGTGAGCACTAATAACCTGCTAAATAGAGAGAGTGGGGCCCCACCAAAGTACTATTATTGGGAGTTAGTTCTTCTGAAAATAAGCGATAATAAAAACTTTAAACATGTCGCCTTAAGATATGTTTATAGCGTAAAGTTTGTCATGAACGACATGTAACTTTAATTACAAGCATCCCTTGAAAAGAACAAAAGTAGGAACTGAACATCCTAGAGATGCCTAATGGATCATGCAACATATTAAATGTAGAAAATTGTAGAAAAGAGTAACACCTACTTGCCCACTTTAAAAATCTCCCCCGGAGGGTAGGTCAAGTGGGAAGTTCGGGAGGGGGGCGAGGTGTTTCACGTTATATATTTGCCCCGGCCCTTGTGAAGAAATGCCACTAATCGCAACACTGAGGACCAGGTTCCGCCCACTTCACTAGCAAGGGAGCGGGATTTGGGAGAAAGGTTTGCTCTCCTGGGGGGTCCGCGGGAACTACCCAAAATTGGGGAGTCTCCACGACATTCCAGGAGAGTAGGCCAGTATAGAGGAACAACAAAAACAGGAGTTTGTCTTCTACGTAATGTTTTTACATAATTGTCTGAAGTCATATGGAGATAGAAACCTAGGGGCATATTTAAGAAAGCACGATAGTGCTCTTACCGGAAAAATAAGGTGCCTCCGTGTCCTCTGCATATTTATTAAAGGTGCATCGCAGTAGATAACGTGGATATCTGCTGCTTTGCAATCCTCTTCGTTTTTGGGAGCAGTCGCCATTCAACAGTATGGTGACTGGTCCCAGCCGCAATCTAAAAAAATGTTTTTTCGGAAACTTGTCTTGATAATGTACTCCAGCTGAAGCTGGCGTACATTATCATAATTGAAAAATCTCAGTACTGTCAGCTCTGCTCTGGAGAGCAGAGCTGGACAGCGCATGTGTGGAGGGATCACATGATCCCTCCCTGTCACTCACCGCTCGCTCTCTGCAACTATAGTTGCAGAGATAGAGCGAGATGTTTGTGCGCATGAACTGCACATGCGCAATTGCTGAAAGAAGAGGAATGAAGAGGACGAGGAGGTGATCCAGGGACATCGCGTTCCGAAGAGGGGGGGTAAGTATGATTTTTTTTATCACAGAAACAGCAGTTTTTTCGGAACTGCTGTTTCTGTGCAGGGCTGTACATAAATGTGAGAAATAGTTCAATCCTTATCATTGCGATAAGGATTGAAAACTATTTTTCACTTTATGTGAATATTGATAAATGTGCCCCCAAATATGTTAAAAGTAACAACTCCCCACATTTCGCTGTTAATTGTCAGCCGTTAAGAACAAGACTTAACGCTAACAAAGGAGAAAGCCTGCGGCCTAATAACCATGTATCGGATATCAGAAACGACGGAGGATTTTACAGCTACAGGTCTCTGCCAGCAGAGCAGCTGGACACTGCCCGGATAAACACCAAAATAAACGACTTGAGTTGAAGAGAGTGATTTGATCAGATTATAGTTTGATTATACAAGTATTTTTATCCAGGAAAAGACAGCACATCAAAGTGCTTTACAAAGGGTAAAAGGTTTAAATATTGGTTTAAACTGAGTAAAGGTCAATCTCATGTGGCACACAGCCCGGGAAACATTGGAAAACAGCCCAAATACTCTGCAGCATTTACTGTCAGTGTTCTGGAGTCGACAGGTGCCCCAAAAACTCAACATCTTAATGATTCTCTAACACTGAAAGATTCTGGTTGTATCATTAGCCCTGTGCAATAAAATGCAAATAAAGTTTAAAGTGGAACTATATCCAAAAATGAAAAGCATGTTTTATTTATTAAATCCATGGCAGTGACATGAGTGGGATAAAGCTTCCCAGAAATATGTCAGAATGCAGCAAGCAAACGCAGAATGACTTCATGAAGGTCATGTCCAACTTTGCAGACAAATCATTTTTTTATCCATAACTAAATGTAAAACACTCATTGGATATATGATGATGACTGTGACAGGATGGACCGCCTATGCCACCCTGTCTGTTGTTGCTGGGAACCGGCTGGGCTTACTATGCCACCGTTCCCTTTCGTTATCCCAAATACGCCCTCTAAACACAGAGGGGCTTACAATGCTGCCAACACTGAGCTCCTTCTATGGCACTCAGAACCATGTTCCTTCTGGGTCACTGACGCTGCTAGTGTACCTCATTGCTGGTGTACCTGGGCTGGTAACTACGGACCTCTTCCTATAGATCAGGGTTGCTGTGAATGGATCCCCCCCTGGCCTATCACATTGGCCAGAGCTGCTGGGTAGCAGGCAGAGCGGTGGTACCGGAAACGCTTGGGTCCCAACCTCAGAAACAGCCGGAGAACGGATTAGATTTAGGGTCTAATCTGTAGATCACAGGAATACAGCAATATTGAAGATGTTTCCAAGCAGGTCTTTGAAGCAAGATGTTTATTTGCTCTCACTGGTTAAAGGTCCCAGTGATCAGGTCAGTTCATATCAGAAGAACACTTTTCCCATACAGCTAGTGCCTTTTATACATTTCAGACATAGCTATTTTTAGCATCAGGATATACTCTATTTACACAAACATGGATTTACATGCGCTTGTAAATTCACTCTGGACAAAGGCCACACAGCAACTACCCCCTGCTGGGCCTTTGGCCAGAGCAGGCATGACACTTCATCACAAAACTTTGTTAGCACTTCCTGCTATCAGACTCCCTTCCACATATACCTAATTGGAGGTTTCCACTAGCAACCTTACAATCCTAAACAATGACACTTCCATACTAAATGCATCCCAATACCTTCATCCACAAAGGCCTATTGTATTAGATATATGCATCAGAAAAAAGGCATATCCTTTAGTAAGGTGAAAACAGGAAAAAACTGTTTCTACCCTGGTCTCAGAAATAACGATTTCCTATTTCAGTATACAATACAAAAAATAAGTGCATATGCAATTATATAAATATGCGCCCTGCGCTATTTCCCTTAAATAAATTAATATCAAAAGTTATTTAATAGTGATCCAGTCACAATGATGATTTTTGAATTAAACTCCCTACCTACAGTTGTGGCTAGATGCCCTCTCTGGTAGAATGTATATACAATTATCTGAAACAGGCAGAAAGCCTACTCTGTTTCTGGTTTGGGGGCGTGCACTGTTGAGTGTCCTACAAAATATTTCATCATCTATTTATATAGCGCCAGCAGATTCTGTAGTGCTTTATATAAGAAGCCCCTTTGTAGATATAACACATAGTAATAAAATATAAGGTTACATATGTAACCATGGGAAAACTGCAGAGAGAGACACAGCCATGGAGTGTAACACCAGTATGAAGAGGCTGAATGCAATGAGCAGGCCTGCCAATCCCTTAGAAAGAGCTGCCAGTCTTACAGAGAAAGCTGTCAGTCTAACAGGGAGAGCTGCAGAATCACAGAGGGAACTGCCTGTGTCGGGGCGAGAGCTGACATTTTCATAGGGGAGTCTGCCAGTGCCAGAGAGAAAACTGCTAGTCAAAGAACAAGCTGTAAGAAGTTCAGAGTGAGTCCAGATCTGGTCTAGAGGTCCAGGTGGTGTCCAAATCCAGTCCAGGGGTATATTTACTAGACGGTGGGTTTAAAAGAGTGGAGATGTTGCCTATAGCAACCAGATTCTAGTTATTTATTTAATACATTCTACAAAATGACAGCTAGAATCTTTTTCAAACCCCACAGTTTAGTAAATATATCCCAAAGTCACAAGGACGGGCGATATCTACATAACTAACAATGTAACTGATACCAACATAAGAGCCGATACATACTTATTGATCTTTGTTTTATAACGACTCCAACTTTCCAATATTTTTTTTTATTAAACTTTATCAATAAACCAGTAATACTAAATGTTTCTAAACAATAAGAAACATGGAAGCAATGCTGTATGTTTTCAATAACATATATATATTTTTTGCATTCACTGTACAATGAATCTAGAGAATAAAATAATCACACAGAGACTTGCGCTCATTCACATGCAGAGATGCAGACGTCACGCTGCAGATTATAATCCAATTAGATGATTGTCTATATGTTGATAATGCAGTTTATGTCAGTTCTGCCTCCTCCATACCTGCAGAGGAGATTAATTATGTATTGAAGAATGAAGACTGCGTAGTCCTCACTCACTAGGAGGAAGTTAAACACAGCTCTACATGATCCTGTACAGAAGAGGATTAATCATAGCTGTGCGGCTGTCTATCCGGTGAGGGGCTAATCACTTATATCATATTCGTAGTGTGACAGTGGTAGAAGCAGGTTCATCTGTACTTTGCTTGGTAATTCTGTGAAATGGAAGGTTTAAGATTGTATATACACGTAGCCATTACAATCCGGTCCTTATCCACCGGTATTAGTTTAGATTGTAAGCTCTCAAGACCAGGGCACTCTCTACCCTCTGACCTCACATGCCCTTGTTCTGACTTTCTGTATAACTGTTAATAGCGACTGTCCAGCGCTGCAGAGTTTTGTGGCGCCGTTTACAAACAAACGATGACGATTATGATAAATAATTCCCCATCGGAAGACTGAGAGTCACCACTTCCAGACCAGTACAGTAACAATCGTCTCTTTATAAAAGTCCGTTTAATTCAAGCTTACAAACGAGATGAAAGGAACTTTGTAATAATGAAGGAAGGAGAAGACATTTATGAAGTTCAAGCTGAAAAGACCAGTATAACAGAGAGATTACTTTGTGCACTGAACGGCTCTCTTACGAGAGACGGGACTTCTAATGCCGGCTATACGCCAGTGTTATCTACAGCAAGAGTCACAGGTCGTAGAAAAGCCTTTGTGGGATGAACTGGCCTGCGGACCACCAGTTAGACAGCAGCGCCATGTACAAAAGAGATTAAAGGATCACAAGTTAGTACGGGACAAAAGAGAGGTCAGCCGAATAACAAGCAATGGGAACAAGAATGAATTGGATGTTACAGTCCAATGATTTTATGAATAGGTTATTTATTTAATATGAACAGTTTTCCAAAATAGAAATCAGTAGCGCAGTCTATCAGGAATATCTGACGGCACAAATAACACAGGTTATACCCTCTTCCTCCACATCCGGAGCCTCTCTATATACCAGACGGAGAGGGGGCTCATAGCAGAGGGATTAGTACATACTGCATTATGTCATACAATTCTATACCGCTCGTTACAGCCAAATTACACCGCAATCTACTCCGCTGTCTGTTCAATCCTTTCACGAACCATTCTGGCTGCCTGATGAGAGGCCTAGCAGGAAATTTCCTAATCTACATGATGGATTGAGGCAGAATTATTACCATGATCCATAGCTACAGATGAAATGACCCAACTACACTACAAGTTACACAACCGATAAAGATTCCCAGGGTCGGCTATGTACAGATCCACAGGAACGCCGGATCAACGCGGATTTGAAAGCTGTAATAACCTTTATTGGGCCATTAGGAACGATAATAGTGCATTAGGAGCGCAAACAGGGGGAAACGCTATTATCCTCAATAATATTGGCAGAATCTCTCACAAAAAGAATAAGAATAAGACAAAGATTAAGCTAACAAAATAGAAAAAAAACCCTTTTCAAATTCCTTTACTCAATGTAACACAAATACAGTATACACACAGTAACCGTGCAACATTGTAACCCCTGGGACAGAATATTCTAAGAGGCAGCGCGCAGTAAATGGCCGAGAGAAGGAATGAAAAGGGCCCTATACTGCCACCTGCTGTACAGAATTGGTGCTGTTTTAATGCCCCCTGTACTAGTTCTCTTTACATCAGGGGTGGGCAAACCTGTCCTCAAGGGCCATATCCAGTTCATGTTTTTAGGATTTCTTTAATCATGTACAGCTGAGTTAATCTATTTGGCTGGGTCAGTAATTATCCTACCTGTTTCTACAGACAGAAATCCTACAAACATGAACTGTATATGGCCCTTGAGGACAGGTTTGCCCACCCCTGCTGTACATCTATGCTGCTCATTCTGGATACACACTTCCAAAATACATGTTAACGGGAACAAAACCATGGAATATATGTAGAAGTTAAGATGGATAAAAAAACAATAGGTAAAGTATTAGAGAGTAATGTTAAAAAAGTTTTCTTTACTTCTTTGGCTTTTATTTCTATGTGAGGCAGCATTTGAGTTTCCAGTCTAGAGTCTGGGATGTAGCCATAGGCGATGGCTAGACCTCCTAGTAATTGAAAGTTAGAGGATTTTTGTTGGCTTAGTAGTCAAAAGGTTCTTTCTTACATCTAATCTAATAAAAAAAAAAACCTGCCTCTTATTAAAGGTTGGGCAGCACGGTGGCTCAGTGGTTAGCACTTCTGCCTCACAGCACTGGGGTCGTGAGTTCAATTCCCGACCATGGCCTTATCTGTGTGGAGTTTGTATGTTCTCCCCGTGTTTGTGTGAGTTTCCTCCGGGTGCTATGGTTTCCTCCCACACTCCAAAAAAACCCCAAAAAACATACAAGTAGGTTAATTGGCTGCTATCAAAATTTACGGAAATGTTAGGGAATTTAGACTGTAAGCTCCAATGGAGCAGGGACTGATGTAAATGAGTTCTCTGTACAGCTCTGCGGAATTAGTGGCGCTATATAAATAAATGGTGATGATGAAAGGTTCCCATTTCCTTCTCGTTAATTATCATCCCTTATCGCAACCATAAGGCTGTTTCCACATGGTTTAAGGCCCAATAGTTCTCACTGGGTATAAATTCTTCCAATAGACCAGTGGATATGTGCAAAATCAGCCCAAGATTATTTTAACTAACAAGGGGCCTGATTCATTAAAGATCTTACCTTAAGAAACTTCTTATTTCAGTCTCCTGGACAAAACCATGTTACAATGCAAGGGGTGCAAACTAGTATTCGGTTTTGCACATAAATTAAATACCGACAGTTTTTTCACGTAGCACACAAATACTTGATAGCTTATTTGTACACTGAAATTTAAAGTTGATATTTGTGTGCTACATGAAAAAACAGTCGGTATTTAACTTATGTGCAAAACAGAAAACTAATTTGCACCCCTTGCATTGTAACATGGTTTTGTCCAGGAGACTGAAATAAGAAGTTTCTTAAGTTAAGATCTTTAATGAATCAGGCCCAAGATGAATACAAAGCTGCCACTATTAAGGTCAATCTATAGTAACTACTTACAACATTTACATTACACCCAATCATAGACCCTAAATAATTATATGCTGTACGCAAGATGGAGACTAACCCACCTGACTCATCCTAAAATAATTCTGCGTGCAGGGTCCCCAATACAGTGCAAGTCATTTGTTGCGCATTGTAATGGTGCGTTCCTGCTGCTTTTTAGTTTCTACAGTTTACCATCCAATAAAAATTTGTGACTGTCCGCGGGACTAAACTGCTAAAATGAGATTTTGTTCCATGCGCTATAAATTTACACGAGCTGTAAGAAGAGGCCGCTGTGATAAGGAAAACTGAAAGTAGTCTCTCGATTTGTGAGCCGTCGCGGAGGTTCTGCATCACCTTGTCGTTGGCGCATTCACTGCGATCAGTAAGTAATTTGCTCATTGGGGCATATTTAACAAATAATGATAGTGCACTTTCGTGCACTTATCATTAAAAAAATGTCCCTCTGTGTCCCTCGCATATTTAAGAAGGGTACATCGCAGAAGATATCATGGATATCTGCTTTTTTGCACTCCTTCTCGTTTTTGGGAGCAGTCACCATTCTACAGTATGGTGACTGCTCCGAACTGCAATCTAACAAATTCCGAAAAAAAAAAAATTCGGGAACTTGTCATGTTAATGTACCAGCTGAAGCTAGCGTACATTATCATAAATGAAAAAATCCAATGCTGTCAGCTCTGCTCCAAAGAGCAGAGCTGGACCAGCGCATGTGTGGAGGGATCACATGATCCCTCCCTGTCACTCACCGCTCGCGGGGATCTTTGTGCGCATGTGCAGTTCGAAGAACTGCACATGCGCAATTAATATATGAAGAGTAACGAAGATGACCTGGAGAGGATCCGGAGACATTGCATTCCGAAGAGGGGGGTAAGTGTGATTTTTTTAATCACAGAAACAGCAGTTTATCTGAACTGCTGTTTCTGTGATCCGTTTTTCATAAATGTGAGAAATAGTTCAATCCTTATCCATGCGATAAGGATTGAAAACTATTTTTCACTTTATGAAAAGATTGATAAATGTGCCCCTAGGAGAATATAAAGCAACAGTGCAGTCAGTGCGATGTAACGGGAAGAATAGACAGGACATGAAGTAAAGGCAGCCAAAATGTCCCCTTATTGTCAAGCGTTATTAAAGACCTTAATGTATAACTTCTGTGTGTGCAATGGGAGGTCTTCGACGTGGGTAACGTTTTGTTTAGCGAACACTGAAGTTGTAAAACCTCCATTGGCATGCAAGCAATCAAAACAGACAAATGTAATGCAGATATCAGTGACACAGGAATGCAGGAAACCAAACGGAAGTCTCCAAAGCAAGATACTGTGCACGAATTTTTGGCTTCCTAAGCGATCCCCACTTGCATCCAGAGTAAAGTGTCACAATCTTACCTCTAAATCCAAAGCCCATTATACTTCAAAGACCCATAGTAGACATATTGATGTAATGACACCCAGGTAACCAGAGGGGCAGAACCTTAGATACTACACAGAGCTGCTCCATTATTCTGGAGAACATAAGGGTCATTTATTAACATAGGTGCACAATAGCTGCATTCTATACCAACCAATCATTAGTCAGCTCAAAGGGAAATTATTTTACATGAACAAAAATGTGTGAATAATTAGACGTTATATGAGTTATGATTTACAGGACCCCCCTTCCCCTCCCCCCGGTGTACATGTTTAATATTTCCACAACCATTTAAAGCTGTGCAAACACCATTGTTCCTAAGGTTGGCCTCAGACTTTGAAGTGGCGTTTCACTCTTTCCGCCATGCGCATTTTCAGCTGTATCCATAAAACTTGGCACAGACAGAATTTCCCATGGTAGTTGCAATAACCGAAAGTGAGAACGCAAGGTGAAATGCGCTAGGTGTATTTGTAGGTGCACTTGCACACATAAAAAAAGCTTTGTGGGTCTGCATAAATGATCCTTATTGGGTTAAATTTGGGAACCCACATTCAGAGATACTCAGGAACCCTACGTCACAATTCTAACACAATATATCATTATTTGCTTGGCTCATATAAGATGAAACATCTAAAGCTGCAATAACTTCTCTCTGGAAGTATGAAATACATTGTAGCTGATTGTATGACGGTGATTACTGCTGGGGCTCCAGCATACTAAGATTCTCTTTCATCTTTGCTGCAGTCAACAACCTAACAAATCCCATCATCTCCTGAACTAACCTCTAATTCTCTTCCCGAATTAACCGGAGTTCAAATATTTAACTGATGTGAAGGGTTTGTTTTGTTTTATATCAATTCCTCTGTTAAACCCAGATTAATGCAATCAGAAAGCCAGCGCTAAGTTTGGGAGCGGAGAAATATTCCCCGAATGGAGCAGGTCCGGCTGCAGTAACATTGTGCAACCTCATCTGTCCAAGCGGACACACACAGGTCACACGCACACAGGTCACACACACACACACAGGTGTCACACACACACACAGGTGTCACACACACACACAGGTCACACACACACACAGGTGTCACACACACACACAGGTCACACACACACACAGGTCACACACACACAGGTCACACACACACAGGTCACACACACACAGGTCACACACACACACACACGTCACACACACACACACACAGGTGTCACACACACACACAGGTGTCACACACACACACACACAGGTGTCACACACACACACACACAGGTGTCACACACACACACACACACAGGTGTCACACACACACACACACACAGGTGTCACACACACACACACACACAGGTGTCACACACACACACACACACACAGGTGTCACACACAGGTGTCACACACACACACAGGTGTCACACACACACACACACAGGTCACACACACACACACAGGTGTCACACACACACACACACACAGGTGTCACACACACACACAGGTGTCACACACACACAGGTGTCACACACACACAGGTGTCACACACACACACGTGTCACACACACACACACACACGTGTCACACACACACACGTGTCACACACACAGGTGTCACACACACACACAGGTGTCACACACACACACAGGTGTCACACACACACACATGTGTCACACACACGTGTCACACACACATGTGTCACACACACACACACATGTGTCACACACACACGTGTCACACACACACACGTGTCACACACACACACGTGTCACACACACACACGTGTCACACACACACACAGGTGTCACACACACACACAGGTGTCACACACACACAGGTCACACACACACACGTCACACACACACACAGGTGTCACACACACACAGGTCACACACACACACAGGTCACACACACACAGGTCACACACACACACACAACACTTTACAACTAAATAAAAGGTCGTGGAACACGTCCATAGCTTCAGAACTAATTTATGAGGGGGTACTAGCTTCTGTTTTTGCCATTAGAATTAAAATGAAAATTGTATTATAATGGCACTTTCAAATGAGCCATTTGATTATTTAAGCATTTACAGTGTTAACAATAATGAGAAACCATTAAAGTCCAAAAGATTAAATTCTTGCATATCAAACGGGAAGGTATAATCCGTTGTTTAATGTGAACGTGACTTTGTACTGCAAATTTACCAAGAAGTGTTCATGTAACCTCACTGCTTAATACAGGACACCGTGAGGCCGATTCAAATAGCCGCAAGATTCCGTAGTAATTTTGCAACTATGAGATGTGAGCGAAGAGAAGGTCATTTCCTACAACATCACATGGTAACATACCCGTGAGGTTACTGCAGAACCTCGAGGCCAATTCAAACGGCTTCTATAGCTGTTAGAAAACTTTCCCCACTAACTTTGGTTAATTCTTTTCATTTACTGATTTTATAGGCTAAATACACACTGGAATGCTAAAAATGCAAAGTAAAACGCTTATAAAACCGCACTGGGTTTATATATCTGTTTAATAGACATTTATATCTGCATTCTTTTAAACATGCATCTGTGACAAAGCAGGAATGTGCAGTCTTGTTCAAGCCAAATGCATGTTGAAAATGCTACTCAGCCGATTCGCATTGCATATATAACGTGCTGTCATTGAGATGAATGCGAGTCTCAAATGCATTGGTTTTAAAATGTACCGAAACGGAAAAGAAGGAGTTACAAAAACGTACCATAGAATAACGCAAAGGAAACAGATGGAAAAACGTGTATGCAGCCTATGGGGCACATTTATCATTTATCGGGAAAAATGAGAAATACTTATCAATCCTTATCGCATGCATAAGGATTGATGTATTTCTCAAATTTATTAAAAATGGATCACAGAAACAGCAGTTCCGAAAAACTCCTGTTTCTGGAATTAAAAAAAATCATACTTACCCCCCTCTCCGGGACGCGCTGTCTCAGGATCTCCTACTGGTCATCTTCGTTCCTCTTCATTCTTCAATTGCGCATGTGCAGTTTGAAGACCCCCGCTCTGTCTCTGCAACGAGAGCGGTGAGTGACAGGGAGGGATCATGTGATCCCTCCACACATGCGCTGTCCAGCTCTGCTCTTCGGAGCAGAGCTGACAGCATTAGATTCTTTCAATTATGATAATCTACGCCAGCTTCAGCTGGTACATTAACATGACTTGTTAGATTGCGGCTGGGAGCAGTCACCATACTGTTGAATGGTGACTGCTCGCAAAAACGATCAGGAGTGCAATGCAGCAGATATCCATGATATCTGCTGCGATGCACCTTTAATAAATTTGCAGAGAGCACATCGGGATCTGATTTCCACGGTAAGTGCACGATAGTGCACTACCGTGATTTCTTAAATATGCCCCTAAAAGTGTAGAGAGTTCAGAACCAGCCCCCACTTGAGAGATCACCATGGAAGCTGGAAACGGATGATGGTAAGTAAATATTATTAGTCCAATACCATCTTAATATAAATTTGCTCCTGTTTGCAGAGATTTATTGTACAGCAAGCTTCATAATAAATATTTTAACTAATTACCTCCCAACATTGGAATAGGGGACCGGGCCAATGTCACAATGGGGGGGGGGGTGGCCACACTCGGGGGGTGCCTAGCGCTATTGAAGAGCTAGGCTGCCACTATCTCCCCTCCCGTCTCCTCCAAACCCTTTAACTGCCATGCCTGCCGCCATTCGCCAGTGAATGCGACATACCTCCCAAACTTCCCATCCTCGGAACCAATCAGGATAGCGGGACAGAGCACTCAAACCGGGACTGTCCTGTCTAAATTGGAATGGTTGGGTATGCTATTATTTTCATGTTATTGATATCATCATTCTATATTTAAGTGCCCATATATTACACTGTACATGGATGGTATCATGATAAAAAACAAATGAAGTACAGTAAAGGTGGCTCTGCCCAAAGGAGCTTACACTCTAATTCACATGTATCAAGAAGCCTCTTACCTGGAGTTTGAACATTTCATTTTTGAGGTTCACCTGCAGTTATAGCACGAAGAGCAGGTGAACATAATTATTAGCCGCTGAAACCATCATTTTCTCTCTTTTCTCTGTTTCTAGGTAGTTTTCTCAAATTACTGTACGATACAAGAAAGCACAATCCCCATAGACAAAGGCACAGAGAAAAGAAAGCACGGAAATGCTATGTAAATGAATTAAGCTAGTAATTACAATGCAATTTCCTCCTGCAAAGTGACACTTAGGGGTATATCTATCAAACAGTGATATTATCTAACATTAGTTCAAGAAAATCTATCATTTACAAAAAGTACAGCTTGTTTACTTAGACTTCCTAAGTGCATCTTAGCAGCAGTCTTCTCCAAATATATCATTAAAATGTAACAATGCAAACACCATAAAACCTAAATTATCTAAACTGGCCTCTATACCCCTGTATCCTGAGCTGGCCTCCATGTCCCTGTATCCTGAGCTGGCCTCCATGTCCCTGTATCCTGAGCTGGCCTCCATGTCCCTGTATCCTGAGCTGGCCTCCATACCCCTGTATCCTGAGCTGGCCTCCATGTCCCTGTATCCTGAGCTGGCCTCCATGTCCCTGTATCCTGAGCTGGCCTCCATGCCCCTGTATCCTGAGCTGGCCTCCATGTCCCTGTATCCTGAGCTGGCCTCCATGTCCCTGTATCCTGAGCTAGCCTCCATGTCCCTGTATCCTGAGCTAGCCTCCATGTCCCTGTATCCTGAGCTAGCCTCCATGTCCCTGTATCCTGAGCTAGCCTCCATGTCCCTGTATCCTGAGCTAGCCTCCATGTCCCTGTATCCTGAGCTAGCCCCCATGTACCTGTATACTGAGCTAGCCTCCATGTCCCTGTATCCTGAGCTAGCCTCCATGTCCCTGTATCCTGAGCTAGCCTCCATGTCCCTGTATCCTGAGCTAGCCTCCATGTCCCTGTATCCTGAGCTAGCCTCCATGTCCCTGTATCCTGAGCTAGCCCCCATGTACCTGTATACTGAGCTAGCCTCCATGTCCCTGTATCCTGAGCTAGCCTCCATGTCCCTGTATCCTGAGCTAGCCTCCATGTCCCTGTATCCTGAGCTAGCCCCCATGTCCCTGTATCCTGAGCTAGCCCCCATGTCCCTGTATCCTGAGCTAGCCCCCATGTCCCTGTATCCTGAGCTAGCCCCCATGTCCCTGTATCCTGAGCTAGCCTCCATGTCCCTGTATCCTGAGCTAGCCTCCATGTCCCTGTATCCTGAGCTAGCCTCCATGTCCCTGTATCCTGAGCTAGCCTCCATGTCCCTGTATCCTGAGCTGGCCTCCATGTCCCTGTATCCTGAGCTGGCCTCCATGTCCCTGTATCCTGAGCTGGCCTCCATGTCCCTGTATCCTGAGCTAGCCTCCATGTCCCTGTATCCTGAGCTAGCCTCCATGTCCCTGTATCCTGAGCTAGCCTCCATGTCCCTGTATCCTGAGCTGGCCTCCATGTCCCTGTATCCTGAGCTGGCCTCCATGTCCCTGTATCCTGAGCTGGCCTCCATGTCCCTGTATCCTGAGCTAGCCTCCATGTCCCTGTATCCTGAGCTAGCATCCATGTCCCTGTATCCTGAGCTAGCCTCCATGTACCTGTATCCTGAGCTAGCCTCCATGTACCTGTATCCTGAGCTAGCCTCCATGTACCTGTATCCTGAGCTGGCCTCCATGTCCCTGTATTCTGAGCTAGCCTCCATGTCCCTGTATCCTGAGCTGGCCTCCATGTCCCTGTATTCTGAGCTAGCCTCCATGTCCCTGTATCCTGAGCTAGCATCCATGTCCCTGTATCCTGAGCTAGCCTCCATGTACCTGTATCCTGAGCTGGCCTCCATGTACCTGTATCCTGAGCTAGCCTCCATGTACCTGTATCCTGAGCTAGCCTCCATGTACCTGTATCCTGAGCTAGCCTCCATGTCCCTGTATCCTGAGCTAGCCTCCATGTCCCTGTATCCTGAGCTAGCATCCATGTCCCTGTATCCTGAGCTAGCCTCCATATCCCTGTATTCTGAGCTAGCCTCCATGTCCCTGTGATGTCACAGCGCAGTCACACAGTCTATGTAGCAGGTTAGTGTGTGACTGGATGGTGATGTCACAGCGCAGTCACACAGTCTATGTAGCAGGTTAGTGTGTGATTGGATGGTGATGTCACAGCGCAGTCATACAGTCTATGTAGCAGGTTAGTGTGTGATTGGATGGTGATGTCACAGCGCAGTCACACAGTCTATGTAGCAGGTTAGTGTGTGACTGGATGGTGATGTCACAGCGCAGTCACACAGTCTATGTAGCAGGTTAGTTTGTGATTGGATGGTGATGTCACAGTGAGCGCAGTCACACAGTCTATGTAGCAGGTTAGTTTGTGATTGGACGGTGATGAACACACTTTGTGAATATCACCGCAGGGAACCACTTTCTCATTCTACACACATGATTGTAGCAATATCTGCAGATTAATGTTGTACCTGATGCAGTAGCTCTGAGAGGTTTCACATGGTGTCATGCTGGACAGTACTGAGGTACATGTCCTGCCACTAATTGCAGCGTCTATGTTGCAGTCGTACATTAAACATCTCTCTTCCATACAGCCACCTAACCCCATAATGAAACCATCCACTCTTTTATACTTAAATGTCAACACTGTGAACGGATAGTGACAGCTCTCCCTCATTACTGCACATTACCGATGCATTAAGCTTCTATCTCACTCAGCTTTATTTAAAATGGTGAAAAGAGGCAGTGATGCATGAAGAGCTATCATTATAGACACAGGCACATACCCCCTGGCAATGGATGACCAAATCACTTGTACAAAGTTAGACATTTACTCTTCCAGGTACAATTCTGTTGCTGGGCAGGTGCAGGTATATTTCTGACTCATATAAAACATTAGTGTGAGAGGACATTGGGTTTTTATTGTACGTGTGTCACTTTTGTGTGTGAAACTTTGTATTACACTGCACGAGGTGAACCCAGAAAGACTCATCTCCTATACTTATAAAGGGCCCATTCATCAGCTCACCAACTGTAATCCAACATTGTACAGTGCCGTGTACAATACAGAATTAAAAACAGGCAGCGTATGCCCTTTCCCCCAAACCGGCCCCAGTGTTAGATGGCATGGGCTGGTATCCGCATAACGTGGGGAGACTACGAGCAGGGTCCCCCTGTTATAGGAAAATATAGTGGCAGTATTGTGTCTCTATGGAGGGGGCTGCAAAACAACCGTGTCCCCTCCCCCAATCTGGTTGGGGCTCACCCCCATTTTTGGCTGTAGGGCAGTGGTTATTAATAAGATTGGGACCCTGCAGTGGCAACTTAATGCAATGAAGTGGTCAGGGACCCTTGAGATACTTACTAATTATACAAATAGAGTAAAATAAAAATGTAAACTATAATTGAATAAACAGATTTCCCAAAATGCTCATTCACCACTTAATTACATATAAAACAAAGTGGTCTTTCTTGTGGTCCGTCATAGCCCAGATATATAATGGGATATCCTTCTCTTTGTCCGATTCATTGTAGACCGAATGGAAACAAAACAAAAACAACATAAACTTACATAATATATATTATTTATTTAATGGTGAAGATACTTTGGGAGAGTTTTCCGTTTAGTTAAACGTTATTTGCAGATTGCAAAGGGATCGTTCCATTATTTTGGGACAACTAGGATGACAAAGTAGACACCCCATAGGTCCCAATCTTGTTAATTACCACAGCCCCCACTGCCCGGGATGAGGATTTGGTGGAAAGGGGTAGAGTGCCATTTTTTTTTACTTTAAACTCTTCATGTATTAATTTATCGTTACAGGATACACTCTGTATGGGAACTGTTTTGTAAGTAAATAGTAACAACTTGCGAACAAACTTGTGAGGTATTTTACCTTTTGAAAGATTACTGGTTTACTATGCCATACGTTGTATTTTGTGATTGTCTCTTTTTTTCTCCCTTGTTTGTTTTTATTACCATAGCTGTGTTATTTACTTATGTTTGTATTTGGTATTGCCAAAATAAAAAGAGCTATAAAAAATATAATCGAAGGCCCAAATCCCACCAGCTCAAGTCTTTGTGCTCAGCAAGGAAACCTCCTGAAAATCCCCCTGGTCCCCCCATTTATCACATTACAACTATCTCGCTCCGCAAACTGGAATCTAATTTTAGTTCAACTCCGTAAACCCAGGGGCATCGATGCCGCCTAATCTGTACCTTCCATGAACGTATTCACTCCGTCCAACTCCTCCCCTCTGCGCATGTGACCATCTTACTCCGCGAACCTATGACGGACATACTTACGCAAATTGTTATAAAACAACAGGTCCAAAGCTGTATCTGTGCCGTGGAGCGGCCATTTTGCAATGAGTAAATTACGCCAAAACTTAAAGGACCACTAAACCATGAAACTGATATATTAAGAAATGAAGAATGAGCAACAATTACCCTGACAAAAGATAAAGCTTAACAGAATTTTACCTCACCCTTCCCTTACTAATAGTTGACACCACTTCAGTTGGTTAAAGTACTAACCCTGTGTATGAATCCACAGTACAAGATTGTAAGCCTATCAGTCACTGTCTGCCTATTCAGTGAGAGAAGCTGTCAATCAGCTGCAGATGGTGAACTGAACAATAATGGACATACTTAGTTGAATATATGCACATCCGTCAGGTATATAATGCAACACATTTATACACATGCAGCTGTGCCCAAGTGGTACCAGTCAGTCGCTGGACAGTGATTGGTAGTCAACCAATGTGAGGCCCCCACCCTGGCTCGTCTGTGCACTCACCGACAGCCACGACACCAAAGAGTTTTCTACAAATTCTCAGACAGAGTATAATTAAATTTAGCCACTTTCACTACAAAACAGAAAAATCACAAAACCTTTCCTGTTAATGCCTAATTTAGTTTATTTCCATCTCTAACATAAGCTCAGACGTAAAATGTTCCTCTTGTACAATTACTGAGCAGCAAGAGCGACATCTTACATTATGGAGATGGATTTTCTAAAGTAAAAAGCTATGAAATATAACCCTGTATGTGCAAGAGGTTTGAAGAAACAGTCAGGAGTGATACATGAGATTGCGCATGTTGCATGCGAGTCATTAAGGGGTGTATCTTCCGAGTTTGTGCCTTTTATCCGCACATTCATTCTGCGCATTCCCAGAACCGGACTATACACCAATGAACGCAGCCACGTCCAAGTCGTCTTGGAGCGCCAAGGTCACTTACTACACAATATAATTCCAGGGAGTGAACGGGGAGGGGAGTGGTCGTATGGACGTAGTCAGTGTACATTAAGGGCGTTCCCGTGCAACAACGTCAACCTCCGGCACATGGCGAAGTATGCTGGTTCTCTGGCTCCAGCTACAGGGCTAGTCTAAGTCCCGAATACTACTGGTGACAGCTGTGTATCATGCTAAACATATGTATGCATTCAGGAGCAACTTAAAAATGTATTTTATGTACAGTACACATTAAGAACAGCCTAATAATTGTTTTTCATTAAAAAAAAAAAAACAACTTTTTTTAAAATTTACATTCTCTTATTAACGGTTAACAATAACTGAATAGTTTTTTTCTCTGTGTGTTCTTTTGTGACACATATGTATTATATCCTGCAGTGTATTGTCTGTTAGATCAAAGCGGACCTAGACCCATATTCATCACCAGATGGATCTTCAGATCCGCTCCTTGATAACTTTGGTTGTAGGGATACCAGACCGATTCTAAAACAAACGCACGCTGCGCTCAGTATGCTTTAATGACTCAGCCCCGCTAAGTTTAAATAGAAAAACATTTACGCTTTCTGATCTGAATTTCATATCATGTGTTAAGTTACAATATTGTACATACATACAGAATGTTTTTACAGTCAGTGTCTCCTAATTGTTTGTGCAACAAATTAAACCATTGTAACTAATACAAATGTTAAAAATAGGAACCTTCTTTGCCCCCCACATGTTTGGCTCCAACAACACAGGTCCCCCCCCTTCTCAGCCTCCAAACTCTATACTGCTTATACGTCAAATATTCACAAAAACCATCACACTACACACTCTATAGAATCCAAAACGGATTTAACATTTTGCTGAAACTCTGAGTCAAAATCTTGGATCACGGGGGGGGGGGGGCGCAGGCAGCTCGGTTTACGGGGGGGGGGGGGGGCCCTCATGGGGGAATGGAGGCCCCCTTAGCCCAGGGGCCTCCATTCCCTTAATCCGGCCCTGGATATGTATCATATATATCGTCACCTGGCACGGGACAGCGTTGTAGGGTGGTATCAGGCCCTCGAGTGGGTATCACAGGTGAAAAGACAGTAAATGTTTACGAGAGTGGGTGTAATGGTCTTAAATGTGAAATTTGCTACTTGATAGTGTAACTTCTTTACGGGGTGGGTATGGTGCCCCCCAATGTTTATATAAATAAGTAGAGAACATTTTACATTTCAAAAATATTTTATCAACTTTAAATAGTCCCTATATTTTTAGAGGTGGGGGAACATATAATTTGTAAGAGGGGGGCAAGGGCACAGTTTTTTATTTGGTTTTGCTCATGTACTTTTCATGTACCCCGTCACACCCACAGTTAGAGAAAGCAGAAAGTAAATGTCCACACAAACAAATGGTGCATATCACCAGGTTTAGACAATTTAATATAATGAGAAAGAATTCCTTGACCTAAAGAGCTTACATTCTAATTGGTGTATAACTATTAACGACCAGGATGATTGCTGCACATTCATCCTGTGACTGCTGAAACAAGTTCACACATCTGACCGTGGTTGCATTTCAGTTAGTAAATCAGATGCGTGTGGGATAAGCGCAGGACGCCTGTCACCCAGTATGTTTCTGTTACGTTACACCGGCTGAGCACATGGAAGAACAACCTGGGGCAGCAGCCAGCGAACACAGTCAGACATTACGCTGAAATCAATAGGACAAGGCGCACATTCACTGCTAAAACCTCCCGTGTGAACAAAGCAGAAAATGGTTTATAATTGATCGCTTCAAGGGATTTTAACACAGCAATTACTCTGCGTTTTGCAGGTACAGTTTTCATACCTACTTGAGATTATCGTTTAATTTTGGTGTCACAGAGAGAAAATTACTTATACAGTACAAGGTCATGAGGAGCCGACAATGGGAATCAAACAAAGGTCACCAGATATTCTGCCAGTCTCACTGCAGCGAAGGGATAAAACTACTCCGACTGGCCGCCAGCAAAAAATTATGGTCATTTCCAATGACCCCACCAAGAGAAACATCTATGTGTGCGTCCGACTCCACCAGGATTCTGTGACTGCTTAAGACTTACACACGTCTGATGGGGCTCTACGTGCGCAGTGCTTGACCACAGTGCTTACAATCTATGCTTCATTCGCCCATCACCATTATTTTTGTATGGCAGATTAACAGCTTGTTTCCTTAATACTAACCAGTTTATGGAAATAAAGAGAAAATGGAGCTATGTGATAAGTGTCAGACAGGTGTTAAAATTTAAATGGCAGAACATTTAGTTTGTCGCCTTAAAGTTGCTGCAGAGTAGAATTGTTAGCAGGAGGACCAATCAGAATTCATAACCTCTGTGATCCCATTGTCTGATTGGTCCTCCTGCTCACTCCCCCCAGGGCAGTACCGCACATCAGCTGGGGCTGTTAGATGACCATGGAACCCTGGGAAGACCAGCTATATGGAGAATACGCTGCTGCTCTGGGATGTGGGTGCACAAGTCACTTATACATGGCAAAGCAAAATTGTTATCCACCTTTAGATGAATCAACATTGATTTGCTCCTTTCACAAAACACGCTGCTTTATATTTCTACCTTCCTTCTGTGTCTTTACCAAAGTCTTTATATGATTAGATAGAACCGATTATTTCAACTTCCCTTGGACACAACACAAACTGCTCTGTTTATAGAACTGTATCCAATGCATGGAGCAGAGCTGTGTAGCATCTAAGGGCAACGAAAATACATATCTCTGCCTGGTAGATAAAAAGACCTTGGTGGAAGACACAAAAAGTAACACAATGCAACGTGTTTAGTACAAGCTGCAGGAGGACGAGAAAAATCCAATAGTGTCAAAGTTATCTGGAGAAAAAAAAACACTTTAAACTATTTAATGCGTGTTCTGTGTGCACATGTGTTACATGTTGCTGTATAACATGCAAGCAGCTTATCATAGGAAGAAAACAGCCTAATGTCCCTTCTAGATCAGTACCAAGAATAAGACTCCTACTGTGGACAACACATTGTTACCTAGTTATTGTTACAAAGCAGAAGAAAAACATGTCAGTTCTCAATCAATGTAACACAACAATCCAGAATAGGAGAGTTCCCGATACAGAATCCTTTTAATACAATGGATGTAGATAATAATCAGAAGACAGAAAGACCTGTTATAGTGTAACTCAGTTGTAGCAACTCCTACCACCGAAATCTGCTGCACCACACTGCTATCAATTATACTCCGCCAGCGCTCCGGGTGACCCCAAACTTCCAATGACTTTGTCTGAGTTATAATGTCTCTCTCTAGAAACTTAACAGTGACAATAAACAATTCCACATCAATATTTCTCTGGAATTGAAAACTGCTGGGTGATTTGACAGTGGAATATGTAATTAGAAGGAACAGGGAGAAGCACCAGCAATTTTCTAGCTGTAAAATATGTAATTTTTTCTTTTTTTTTTTTTTAAATTCAAGATAAAAAAAAAGGATTTATCCTGTCTATTGCTGAAACTATGAACGTTTTACTGCACCTGCAGCTGTCTACAGCAGTCACAGACTACAAACGTCTCTCATCACACAGATGTTACGACTTGGTGCCCAGCGAGATGGCGACCTGATCAGCAACAATGAGACTCCGTTAATGGTGGACAAATTTGTGCTCTGAACGTACGCAAGAAAACAAGAGTATTTACATGCTACATTCACGTCAAAATGTATCCAAGTCAAAAACAGTAACATTTGCATCAGGCGTACGTTGGATGTAACAACACAAAAAGGAAAAACTAAGTACAGCGATGAGAGCTGTTGGCAACCCTACGGTTTACAGAGAGCGGCAGCGCCACCACTGGAGAAAAGAGGTCTTATGTAGAAAAGTGTAGATACATTATTAAAAACTATTATTATTATTTATTTGTAAAACAACATTCTGCAGCAATATACAAACAATCTCATACATAAACACAATACGTACACAAGTCCTTGGCCAAACAAGCTTACAAAACAGCCACCACTACTGCAGGATATTGGGGCTGGGTTACAATGTAATCAAATAATTAGGTAATGATTAAATAAATTTGATGCCAGATAAAAGGAATCATATGATAAGGTTTCCCCACTTTAGCAGAATATATACTCAATGGCCACTTTGTTAGGTACACCGGCTCGTTACTGCAAATATCCAATCATGTGGCAGCATAAAAACATCCAGACACGGTCAAGAGGTTCAGTTGTTGTTCAGACCAAACACCAGAATGGAGGGGGGGGGGGTAGAATGTGGTCGAAGTGACTTTGACCGTGGAATGATTGTTGGTATCATATTTGAGTATCTAAGAAATTGCTGGTTTCCTGGGATATTTACGCACAACAGTCTTTAGTGTTTACCGAGGATGGTGCACAAAACAAAAAACATCCAGTGAGTGGCAGTTCTGTGGGCAAACAAAGAGATCAGAGGAGAATGGCTGGTTCAAGCTGACCGGAAGGTGACAGCGATTTAAATAACCACATGTTGCAGCAGCGTGGTGCAGAAGAGTCGCTGACAGCACAGCACGTTGAACCATGAAGTGGATGGGCTACAGCAGCAGCAGATCGCACCGGGTTC